>NC_134827.1:31677048-31898305 GCF_004210375.1 Tachypleus tridentatus
ATGGCCAGGTGGTTAAGACGCTTGACTCGTAATTCGAGGGTCCCGGGTTCGAATCCCTGTCGCACCAAACATGCTCGCCCTTTCAGTCCTGTGGGCGTTCTAATGTGATGGTCAATTTCACTACTCGTTGGTAAAAGAGTAGCCCAAGAGTTGACGGTGGGTGTTGATTACTAGCTGCCGTTGTGTAGCTTTGGGTGAAATTAAAAAAACAAAGAAAGAAATCCTAAACCTGAGTCTTTCCTCCCGTGGTACAGCGGTATGTCCGTGGACTCACAGTGCTAAAAACCAGGTTTCGAAACCCAAGGTGGGCAGAGCACAGATAGCCCTTTGTGCTTAATTCCAAACAATCAGTTTAAACCCTAAACCTTTATGGCCATTGTGAACTTTTTACAAAAATGTGCTAGCCATAAACCTGAAAACAAAACTGTTATGGTCAAAGCCACTCTTACTACAAAAGTTTGTTAGCCCTAAACATGAAAAACATCAGTCCTGGCCAATGGCAGCTCTTATTAAGTATGAAGGTTTGCATTCTCTAAGCAAACTGGGTGAGTTAAAATTCTAAACTATGACCCGTGGAAACCTAACCTATAACCTTTCTTTAATTCCAGCGAAGTTAATAGAAACTGCTTGAAAATAAACACCTAACAATTACATTAAATGTTCGTTTTTTTCATATACAGAAATAGTTGAACTTTCATTCGTCTCGAATTAAATTTTTAATTAAGTTTTATAAAAATCGTAAAAAGGGCAACTGAATTTATTCAAATAACCAAATATTACTGATCTCGATTCGTATCGTATTACGTTTAACCTTTCATTCTGATAGGAGCTCTTGCTTTTAAGAAGCTAAATAGTCATCTTTAGGTAAAGATAGTAAAAATTAACTTCTGAACCTATTTCAAATGCACATCCCTGAAATCGGAAAGGTTTAAGAAAGCAGAATTATTCTAAAGGAAACAGTAACAGGATCGAGTCGAATCACGTTCGTATCTCGCTGAATTTCGCATATACGTAAATTGGTTGCTCGCACCGAGGTATTAATATAACTTTGGTCTTATCTGTAAGGACAAATAATTCGTATTTGAAACTTGTACATATTTGAATTTTGAATTTTTTAGTGAGTTCGAAGTACGGTATCTAATATATTTATATCAGAAAACATTGATTTTCTTAAATATTTGTTTTTCTCAACTGCATAGCTGTGTTTTAATTTCATTATTCAATACATAACGCCTTATTGCACCTCGTGCACTTTCAAGCCGAGTAAGAAATGCTTCAAAATACCAATAATATTCTAGTAAATATAGGTATTTATCAACTCCGGAATGGAATTTTATAATCTTAAATATATATTTTTATGTGTATCTACTTGAACTTACTTGTATAAGTGAAGTTTCAACTGTACAACATTTTTACGACTGAAAATTTTGTGATACACTGGGAAACCCCTGCCTGAAAAACATTTAGTAGACTGAACTCAATTTCAACTATCTTAAGCCCGGTATGGCCAGATAGGTTAAGCTGTTCGATTCGTAATCTGAGGGTCGCAGGTTCGAATCCTCGTCGCACCAAACATGCTCTCCCTTTAAGCCGTGTGGGCGTTATAATGTGACGGCCAAATCGACTATTCGTTGGTAAAAGAGAAGTCCAAGAGTTGGCGGTAGGTGATGATGACTAGCTGCCTTCCCTCTAGTCTTGCACTACTAAATTAGGGACGGCCAGCGCAGATAGCCCTTGTGTAGCTTTGCGCGAAATTCAGAAAACAAACAATCCAACTATATCTTGTTTTTACTTCGTATTTTTCATAGTAAATAGTTGTTTAAAAAAGTGTTTGTATATTATTATTATTATTATTACATATATTAATCTCTGAATTACTTAAATGTAATTCTTGAATAGTAGCTGTAACTTTAACTACGATTAAGAGAGTGCATTTAAATATTAATAGAAGATGACTTGTTTTCGTTTTAATACCATGTTTATCAGTCAAGTAAAACTCGCATGAACCTCTGTGTTGTGGAATTTCCAAAGTAAACGTAGTAAATTGGAAAGTGTTCTTACTTTTATCTGGTAAAGTGTTCTTCGCAAGACATCTCCTTTCTTGAGTACAAGTTTTGCCATGAGAAGATTGCGTTAAGTAAGCTCTAAGTGCCATATAGTCCAGGTCAACCGCAGAATTCACTTGGCTGTAATTTGATTTAATGAAAGAAGGTGAAATAATTGGTTTCGAACGCGAATATTTTATCCATGTTTGTTATTATTACGTTATATCTAGAGAAGCAATAACAGGGTATTGTAAAAACAAATAGTATTTATATTTTCGTATTTATAGTAAACTTACAGACGCAATATGTCGCCGTCTCAACTCTCTGTGGCAAGGTAGGCCTAACATCCATTACCAACCGAAAGAGAATTGATTTTCACTCTTACAAATCACCATAAGTTTAACTACGGGGAATTTTTTGTGATGTTGATGGCCTCAAATATTAGTTTACTAACACGGGGCAAATTCTCGTCCATAAATTATACGTGTATAGTAATACAGTGAATATCAGAATTCATTAGTAAGTATGCCTAGAGTATGAAAACAGTATAATCATTATTAAACGTTTTTCTCAAGATTCGGGGACCTTATTTTATTATTCGCCGATAGAGGGCTAGCGAACATCTCTTATAAAAGATGAACTTTTTAAATGTTACTTCAGTTCTCTCTTACTAGATAAGCAATTGTAAATTACTTTGAAAATAGAATTACAATCTTCGCATTATTCAAATTATTCCCTAACTGATGAAAAGTTTTGGAAAATCGATAATATTTTGTATTAATTATTTCTAAGCCTAATAATCCTTTGACTCGAGCGGAAGCTAAAGGTGTTGAGTATGTTTTTTCTCCGAAACTATAACAAACTGGAGACATATTATTGATCAAACAACTACAACTCGTTATAACGGTTAAAAACTAACAAACTGGAGACATATTAATTAAACAACTACAACTCGTTATAACGGTTAAAAACTAACAAACTGAAGACATGTTATTAATTAAACAACCACAACTCGTTATAACGGAACAAAAAAAGATACTTTTAGTTTTTTTATTATCTTGAATTTGGGTCCAGAACAACGTGTTTCTCGTTATCGGAAGGTTTAGATGCCTAACGTGCACAAGTAACAAGCAGTGTTCGTAAAGCGTAAGACGTTTTAACGAACATCGAATATCTATCTGTCTGTAAATGTTTATTTCACCCCAGAGCCTAAGTTAATCTTGTTGGCAAGTGCTGTCTTCATCCCCGAGAGGGTCAAGACGTACTGAATAACTTTTAATTTGTTAACTTTCTTAGGTTTGTGTTCCAGAGAAATATAGTGAAGAAGGAAAGCTCTGAATAATTTTTAATTTGTTAACTTTCTTAGGTTTGTGTTCCTGAGAAATATAGTGAAGAAGGAAAACTCTGAATAATTTTTAATTTGTTAGCTTTCATAGGTTTGTGTTCCTGAGAAATATAGTGAAGAAGGAAAACTCTGAATAATTTTTAATTTGTTAGCTTTCATAGGTTTGTGTTCCTGAGAAATATAGTGAAGAAGGAAAACTCTGAATAATTTTTAATTTGTTAACTTTCTTAGGTTTGTGTTCCTGAGAAATATAGTGAAGAAGGAAAACTGAATAATTTTTAATTTGTTAACTTTCTTAGGTTTGTGTTCCTGAGAAATATAGTGAAGGAAAGCTCGATTTTCCTTCTCAAGCTTTAGGTTATCTTCTAATAAATAATTCTGTTTGTTCATTATAAACTGTCGCAGTTTTCACTAGAGTTATAACAATAAAACTTTCATGTTGGATTAATTCTTGGGTTTGCTATTGTTATTATTAATTCTGATGTACGTTATCATAAGTTAGTGATATGATGATGTATTTGCTGTGTTCTAGCTTTTCATGTTACGAGATGTCACTTCAGAGGTTTTGTACTTTGTTTGATGGGTTCTAGCGTTTCATTTTATACCACATCAGAAGTTCTGTTCTTAGTGTAATAAGCTTTGCTGTGCTCTATTGTTTTACTATATACTGTAGTAAAACCTCTGATGTTGTGTTCCACTTTGTTGTGTTCAAGTATTTTACGTTGTATTACCTCAAAAGTTCTGTTCTTAGTGTGTGACACTGTATTAGCTCTTTATTGTATCTATTTGCTGTTTTTTTTACACATTTTATTTGTTTAATACTTGGAATTATTATAAAACTGTCAGTAGTCGCTGACGTCACGAGGTGGTAAGTAACATGCTATTATTGCGATAGAAGTACCTTCTGTTCATGAGTTAATGCCACGATCGTTGACCTTAAAGGCATGGCCAGTTTGTTAAGGCACTCAACTCGTAATCTGAGGATCGCGGGTTTGAATCCCCGTCGTACCAAACATGCTCTCCATTTCAGCCGTGGGGGCATTATAATGTGACGGTCAATCCCACTATTCGTTGGTAAAAGAGTAGCCCAAGAGTTGGCGGTGGGTGGTGATGCCTAGCTGCCTTCTCTTTGATCTTACACTGCCAAATTAGGGACGGCTAGCGCATATAGTTCTCGTGTAGCTTTGCGCGAAATTAAAAAAACGCTCACAAAAAACATTAACGTTAAGATCACCATGATATGCCTTAGGCTTAACGTGAGGCCTAACTGTAGTGAAAGTTGCTATGTGAAAGTGACAATTTTGCAACACTACAAGTGCGTTTGCTTTAAGTACTTCTCTCTGTAATGTTTTCCCTTTATTGTTTATAGTATTATAAATAAATACATAAACCATTTTAACCTTCTAGTAAAATAATATTTATACTTATATTTAAATGTTTTGATTTTCTGAGTTTGTTTGAGTTTTAATATTTTACGGGGAAATTATAGGAAGAATTTTAATATAGGATGATATTAGAATTAAGTAAAACTGCCAACGCTCTTACAAGCAGATATTCCGCGTTTAGAAAGACAAGTGCGCTTTTGGTTTCTTTGTACTAACCTCTAGTTTAAGTTGTTTTATTTTCACTTTTGCACACCATAAACACTTAAAATGATCTTTAATATAACGCCTTTTGTACCCTGACATGAAACATGTTGAACTCATTTTGTGATGACTAAAATCGTTTTAATGTTATTGTTTGTGTTGCCACATTCGGCCATTCTTTATCTGACAACCGTTGTCTGGACAATAGGCCTGCAGCGTGTATCCATTGTAAAAGTCTCCATCGTAAAGTATCATGTTCCAAGCTTACCACTCCACCTTGCTTGCTTTCTATAATCCTTTTATCAGGCATTTATTATATATGTTACAACAAACCGTCATCATGTTATTTTCAATTATTATGATCAAATAAGAAATTTACATTAAATTAACAGGTCTAATTAAAATTGCAACTAAATTATCTATTTTATTTTCAGTAATTTTAATTCATTTATTTCCAAATATTTATTCCATAGCTATTGATAACCAGTAAACCAATGCATTCATATTTATATTCATAATATTGATTTTGCAATACGTTTTTACCTATTTAAACAGAAGAATTCTCTCAATCATTTATTTTAAAAAAATTCATGTTACTGAAAACATGTTTTTAAGGATCAGAAGGTGTCGCTTTAAATCAGTCGTTAAAGCTTTTATCTTGCATTTTATGCCAATCATTTCTATTCATGCTTAGTTACTTCATTAACTTTTCAATTGGTACGTGAATGTATGCGAGTCATTATTTCTCACGTCAATAATATTTTGTTTCGAAGGAGAACTAGTGCAATTTCCTTTCCTTCTCTAAGGAGAGTCTGTAATTTTAAACTGAATAGTGGGATTGACCGTCACATTATAACGCCCCCACGGCTGAAAGAGCGAGCATGTTGGATGTGACGGGGATTCGAACCCGCGATCCTCAGGTTACGAGTCGTGTATCTTAAGCCGTGCCGATTGGAGAGAAAGCAGCCCCTCATAAGCATACACCGCCAATTGTGTTTTGGTGCAACGCACCAACAGCCACATACAGGGTGGCCCGTAAGTCCCTATTCATCCATGTATCCAGTGTATCCGTGTGCTGTCCCTCATTCTCGCTGCATAATATTATGCGACGCCATGTCACAATATGCTCTTCAAGTGTAAATGGGCTTGCATCGACGATATTTCTCTGAAAAAACGTAACAAATTTATAATACATGCGTAATTGAATATAACATAATAACATAATAACATATGGATGGGTAGGGACTTACGGGTCACCCTGTAGAGTAAAGCGTATTTGTGAGGAAACGTGATTCCTTGGATTCACAGTATGGGTAATTTATTAACTAGGCCACGCCTGACTACATGTTTATTAGATTGCTTTGCTTATCCCCGGAAGGTTTTTAACTTGAATGTAATCTGTATTGTTATCCATTGGACGCTTAAACATAAGAAATTGGTAGTTAAATGTGATAAAATTTTCATATGCGATGTGTTTGGGTAACTAGTTAAACGATAAAGTTGTAACTATTCTTTGGTTCATTGCCACGAAGGATACATTTGTCACTCCTAATACCTGTATAGTTAGCAGTAGCGAAATATAGAAAATAGGCTTATCTCGGAAAACATCTTCCATTATTTCTTGTGACCTAACCGTCAGAATCTTTTAAAATTTATTGAAAAATAAATTCTAAACAAAAACAATAAAATGCAATTAACGGAATAACTTTTATATCCATTGGATATACTTCAGTTTGATGTCTATTAATAGCTACCTTTCTACTTCGGTTGTCTGTTTAGGCTTGACATTTTTATCTCGAACAAAAAAAAACAAGAACTTAAACTTACTATTTTAACATGAATATTGAAAATAGTTCACTAATTTCCATTTGATATTAAGGAAGAAAAATTCTTTTAGGTCATAAACCTTTCCAGTTCTTCGGTTTCCATTTATATTTTGAAAATTCGTTTATCCATGTACAAAAGTACATTTTTCTTTCTCTACCACGGTAAAAAAAAGCTACCTTGCATAAGAAGGAATTGTATGTTTTATAGATAATACCAAGTAAAATAACTTGGAAAAGATGTAAAAGGTGCGAGTTTTATAGACTAACCGTTGCTGATGTCGTAGTTACTGAAAATTGAGAAAACAAACTTCTTGGAGAGTAGTGTCTGATATGACAGTAAAATAATGAAACTTTTAAAATCAGTTCAAATAAATTAATACTACGAAAAGTTAAGTATCAAAGTTAGTGCCCTTGTAAGAGTGGCCATTGCAAGTAAAGACTTCTTTAGGCTTACAAGTGAAGGTCTAGTGTGCCATTCCTAATGACACATGAATATTGCCAATAAACCAATAACCAATACGCGCCCTTGAATAGCTTGTATAAATACGTAGTAGTCAATATATGTATCCTATTCGGCATGACCAGGTGGCGCTGGACTCGTAATTTGAGGGTTGTGGGTCACACCTTTACCTATACCAGACATAACTGAAGCACTGTCTCAAGAGAAACTAAGACAGTTTTCCCATGGAATTTTTCTCTTTGTCAGTTCATGGTCCAAAAGTTTGAAAATATTCTCTCCCTTTGAAGCTTCTTTCCATTCTGCCATTGTCAAAAGAGAACAAACAGTTTTTCCAAGCAAAGGGTCAAGATATCGTACAACCACTGGATACAGTTTTGAGTCATCCATGTCAGTGGATCCATCTGTGGCTAAACTGTAAACACTGTTAGTAAGTATGCTTGAAATCATTTTGTCATCTTCATAACCCAACATTTGTACAATGGCTGCAGTTTTGATTCTAGCACAGCCATATTGTTTCGCTATATCAGAGTCTGGGAACATTTTTCTGAATAGATGTCCTGCATGATCGGCTACAGCTAGGGGTAAATTATGAGCAATGACGAATTGCGTGAACATCACTTCTGCATTTATGGTTTCATATTCTGAATTCTTACTCATAAATGTCGGTATCTGCATCGTTTTTGTCTTCGCCTCAGCCTTTTGTTGGTGAGATTCCGATTTTGTATGTCTGGAACAATCGTTTATCCCGCCATGCGCCACAGAAAAATTGAAGTGACAAACTGTACAAAACGCATGAATGTCACTGACTTTTGATGTAATGACCGGATATTTTGCACTATACTCTTTTCTAAATTTTTGATTCACAGTTTTAGTCCTTTTAGATTTGCCAGAAACAAGACAATCTGGTGAACGAGGCCTCTTTTTTTTTCCATCTTGTGAACGATCGCATTGGTGTTTCTATGCCGCTTAGAAAACGAGAAATACCAATCTATGCGAGCGCTGATTGGCTGACAAGCACTGATGACGTAACTATGGATTCCCCCACGTATCCAGTAAGGAGAAGCACCGCACTCAAACTATTGGTAGACGTCAGAGGTACAAATATTTATTATTTCAAGCACAAACATGATTATCGCAAGTAGCCATTTGGACTATGTCTTTTACTTATTATTAAAATTTAGTTGTATCTCACTAGAAATTTTCTTTTCACCCCTTTCAAGCCCTGGGGAAACACTTTATCACTTTATTGTATAGGCCTATGTAATATATAATAATTTGGGAGTTGAAACAAGTCTTAATATTTGTCTGTATGAGTGTATAGTCGCAATGTATACACCAAAACCATAATGATTATGCTCACATCTAAATGGTTAGCATCTCTGCAATTCCTGTGGCCTTAGGACTTACCATTATTGTCTTCCAGAGTTTTTTACAGTGGCTGATTAAAAAAAAAAAGGAAAATTACATACCTCACTTGTTATCGTTTGTGTTCGAAGCGTGAAATATATATATTTCAACAGGAACTCTCAAGGTTTAAAGTGTTAGATTAGACAGACTGTTAGGAACTCCCACGTGTCCTTAATACAATAAACGGCCTTAAGGCCGCACCGGGTTTTCTAAAACGCGTATGCACAACGTTTGAAACCGAATTTTGATATTCGTAGTGGGCAGAGCACAGATAGCCCATTGTGTAGGTTTAACTACAAGCAACAGCAAGAATTTTTCTCGCTTTATTAAGTATGGAAACAAAACCCGCTTTAGTCCGAGTACATTTATAGAGCATGAACTAGTTCTATGATCTATGTATAAAGCATTAACTGATTTAGTAATTATATAACCTTTCTGTAGAGCAAGAACACATTCAGTAATTATATGAACTCTGTATATAGTACATGTCTTATTCAGTAATTGTACGAACTCTGTATAAAAAGCATATCTTATTCAGGACAGGAGTTATATGGACTCTATATAGAACATGTCTTATCCAGTATTTATATGAACTATTTCGAGCATGTCTCTTTCATAATTGTATGAACTCTATACGGAACCTGTCTTGTTCAATAATTGTACTGACTCTGTATACGGCATCAAGTGATCTAGTGATGCTGTATTCTATCCTGAGGTTGTAGACATTTGTTTTTTCTTATGAAAGAGTCTTACTTGCGTTTCCAAAATACATGATTTTCATTGTACAAAGTTAACATGTACTAACACCATAAGCATTATTAATATCTTAAAATTAAAGATGTGTGATAACATATACTACTGGAATGTTTTAACATTCATCCAATTTGTTTCTCGCTGTAAATAATTTAAAAAAATGGAATTATCTGAACACTTCGCTTAGCGAAAATATGCTAAAGAGAAAAGCTATTTTCTCAGGGGCACATCCGAGGAAATTACAAGTAGCGCCTGTTAAACGGTTTTCTTTGCACAGTACTTGAAATGTGATGAGAACAGGGTGATTCGTTTCTTCTGTAGACAGTCATGCATTGGAAATGTTAACAAATTGATTTATTAAATCCAGAAATTACCAGAAAGTAACCATATCCTCTGTTTTACAAATTGTATTTTTTTCAACACTACAGTTCGTGTGTTAAAGTTGTTATGGGAAGAAACATTTTCATTGGATGTTGTCATTCCCAGTTTTAATGTTTCCTGTTTGTTGGGTTCAATACGTATAATAACATTTTTTATGTACTCTAATTAATTGATAAACTTTCAGCGCTAATGTTCAGGGTTAGATTCCCACAGTGGATAGAGTGCAAATAGCATATGGTGTGACTTTGTGCTAAAAATCGAATAACCTCATTTTAATGTAGAATTATTTTATAATTACTTGAATTATACAAATCGTGAAATACGTCACAGGATATAAATATGTATTATAATACTGGAAATATACGATAAGAATGTAACAATAGTATTTTTAATAATTATTTAATAGCGAAAATATACAGCAACAGAATTATAATGTTCTCATTAACTCGTATGTTAGATAAAACAGCATCTAGTCAGCTACACCCCCGTCAAATCTCGAGTTACATGTTGTTCAGCTGATTAGTTAAATCTTACCTCTTATAATGTGTCTACGGCTGTAAAATGTAGAGATCGTTTTTGTTTTGCTGCAACGCCCCCTAACATTGAAATTTCACATTCACAGTCTGGACAAACAAAACACAGGGCCATGATTGTTCTTTTTCTGGTACAGTTACAAAACTTGTATCTATTTAATATAGGAGTATCCTAGGTTACAACAAGCTCTAAGTAATAAATAACTGAAACTATTTATGACCAGAATCCAAGTAGAAGTTGGCCATACATCTTCCTTAATTCTAACTAAATCTATCTTTTCATCTTTCTTAATTCTGACTAAATAATCCTTGCATCTTCCTTAATTCTAACTAAATCGATCTTCTCATCTTCCTTAATTCTAAGTAAATGATCCTTGCATCTTCCTTACTTCTGCCTAAATAATCCTTGCATCTTCCTTAATTCTGCCTAAATAATCCTTGCATCTTCCTTACTTCTGCCTAAATAATCCTTGCATCTTCCTTACTTCTGCCTAAATAATCCTTGCATCTTCCTTACTTCTGACTAAATAATCCTTGCATCTTCCTTACTTCTGCCTTGCATCTTCCTTACTTCTGACTAAATAATCCTTGCATCTTCCTTACTTCTGACTAAATAATCCTTGCATCTTCCTTACTTCTGACTAAATGGTCCTTGCATCTTTAATTCTAACTAAATTTTTGCATCTTTAATTCTAACTAAATAATCCTTGCATCTTCCTTTATCGATCTTTACATCTTTAATTCTAACTAAATAATCCTTGCATCTTCCTTAATTCTAACTAAATAGTCCTTGCATTTTCCTTTATGGATCTTTTCATCTTTACTTCTAACTAAATAATCCTTGCATCTTCCTTAATTCTAACTAAATAGTCCTTGCATCTTCCTTTATCGATCTTTTCATCTTTAATTCTATCCAAATCGATTTTAGAAGGATATTAGATATGGTTTATCTTTTTATGGCTGCTAGCGGTCTACACTTTTACAGTGAATTGAGATATAATAAGAAATATAAATTCACATGAATGGACACAGACTGTCTTGGCAGTTTTGTTTTTCCTTTATGAGCTCTTCTTTTCAAATTATTATTCTCGCTCTAATTTCAATAAGCAAGAAATAAAACTTAGGTACTTTAGTTACTTAAATTGTATGTAAATTAATGAGGGTAAATTTACTTTTGAAATTTTTAGTAAAACTCTGACACAGAGACAAGTTTGCAGGTTCTAACGCTAAAAACTGGGTTTCGATACTTTGTGGTGAACAAAGAACATTTGTTTTATTTAGTGCGTAACCGTAAACGCATCTACAAACTTTTGTTAGCTGGGATTATTTAGATCAAGTCACTCGTTATTCTCAAGACTGCACTAATTTTATTATACTACACAAATTTATAATTATCTTCTCAGATTTCACATGTATTGACTGATGAACTTTTTAAGTCATCAGACAGGATTTTCCACAAGATGCTCAACACACGAAGTTATTTTATACCTCCTGTACTAAAATGTGAAGTACAAGCTGGCAAACAATCCATGTCCTAGCTGATAAGTGAAGCCATCTAGTGTTCAAACACACAACTTTATCAGACAATAAATCTTCTGTTCGTATTTGCCCCCACCCCGGCTAAGAACCTGGTTTTATACCCCTGGTAGACATATGTACTTTCCTAATATTATTATAAAAATGCTACGTTGTCAAAAATCACTATCTAATTACCATAACAACAGAAAATGATCGATTAATCATTCACTTAGTTCAAGTTGTTGAAGTTAAATATTATGCTTTTATTACAACACTCCAAAATATTAGTGAAAATTAAGGATTTTTAGTTTTAAATGGAGCACAATGGACGGTATGTTCTCTTCCCACCATGGGTATCGAAACCTAGTTTCTATCGTTCTAAGTTTGCACACGTACTGCTGTTCCACTGAAGAGGGAGGGGGAAGAATTAGGTGTACTTCAGTACAAATTGTTTCATTTTTTTCACAAATCATTTCGTAAATTTAATAAATCTGTTGTATGAGAAAAACACCTTTATGTCACTAATTCTCCCTTTCGTGAAAATATTTCTTCAAAAAAACTATATTTTCCTGACATCTGTTGGTAGTTTAGACATCACCTTAAGTTATCAATAATATCATAAAGGATTGTGCCAAAAGAAGACTATTTCACATTTGTGTAAATAATCAACTTAGTAAAGACGATATCAAAATATATTGTAGCGTTTTAGTTGGATCAACGTAGTCTCGGTCAAGCTGCGGGTCAGAAGGTTCACTATCGAGCTTGCACTATATTGCTGAGTGTGTTTTCAAATAAGTATGTAGTCAGCGGGTGTTATTAACTATTCCCTCCTCTAATCAGCATTTGTAAGCAAGGGAAGTTTATGTTTTGGTATCCTTGATTTGGCAGTTTAACATTTGCCCTATAAAGTGTCGAGCACTTTAAATGTATTACATTCCTCTTACTGGTTGATCTAAAATAATAAAATTATTGTGTTGGAAACCCGGAATTTCGCAACTTATTGTCTTTAATTTTTCGTGATATTATATTCTACAGTGTACTTATGTATTTTCTCTTGAAACCAACGTTCACCACATAGATCGAACCCTGAATTTTAAAATTATGAAACCAGAAGCTTACCAGTACCGACTGTGTTATTTTAATAAATTGTATCAGAGGTAAAAAAAATTTTTGTTAGCTTTGAATTTAAACATTGCAATTTCATGTACGATATAAAAAGTTATAGCTATATTTTCTTTAAATAGCTATAAAATAGACAAAAACAATTTCATGAAAACAAGAAAAATGATAGCATTTATAACCGGTACGTGACAGTAATTTTCTACGTATAATGTGATTACCTTCTGAATTTTAATGTGTTAGAGATCTAAAATGTTAGGAAAATTTATACCACAGACAGATGTCATTTGACATTTTGTTTTCATAACACTGTCCTTCTTTGTCTTTAGTCCAACATGACCAGGTGGGTTAAGGCACTCGACTCTTAATCTGAGGGTCGAGGGTTCGAATCCCCGTCACACCAAACACGCTCGCCCTTTCAGCCGTGGGGGGCGTTATGATGTAACGGTCAATTCCACTATTCGCTGGTAAAAGCCAAATTGTGTTCATTGCAGAAATCGAACCCCTTATTTAACTTTGTCAGTCTGTAAACTTAACGATTTCTCACCAAGGGAACCAGTCGGAAATATATCAAACCAACTCAAAATAATTGTGAATAGTTCGCTTTTGTGAATTTATTTCAAAATAACCCAGTAATTCACTATTGGCATTTTCATTAGATTCTGTGTTTTCGTTTCATATCCAACGTATTATTTTGATTTTACACCAAGTTTCAAATTAGGATTGGATTGAACAGAAATTGTAATTTCAATGCCAAGTGTTCATTAACGTTTTTTCATTAATTAGTTTTCTGGGTTTTGATGGTGTTTTGAATACTTATTTTATGAAACAAATACATGTTAATGTAGCTTTAATGTATTTCTTCAGTGAAGTCGATCTGTTTAGAAATCCCCTCGTCTCATGACGCTATAAATCTGGTGCTTGTGGTGCACCGTCAGCAGATACTCCATTGCGTAACTTTGTGTTTAAAACTGTTGAATTGAAAATTACCCAGATTTAAGAAGATCTGTAACGTATTTTTTATTGGAAATAAATAAACTTAGATATAAAACGAGAACTCACTCCATGAATTAATTTAAAACTCTGTTATCAACATTTATTTCTCCGAAAAAATCGATGTAACTTCCTTTTCATTCTTAATGCAGTTTGATTATTTGATTTCAGTTATCTAACAATTTTTGCTTGAAGTCTTCTTTCAATTCCTGGTGTGATTTCTAAAACGTTCAGGTGATATTCATTAGATTATTACATGTGCAGAGGAACATTAACGTAAGTGGTGTTTGTTCATTTTTATTGTAAATCGAATTACCCAATTAATATTATGTTAAATGCAAAAAACGTAATTACATATATCGTTTCGTGTGATATTTGTTTTTGCCCGAAGCTCTACAATGAGATATCAACAATCTGTGTGTTGGTCAATCGATCCCCGGATGTTAGCGTTGTCAGTCCGGAAACTTACCAAAGACCCGCCAGGGGACTTGATATTAAAGCTTTGTTTCCCAGAAGTTTAATTAAATAAGAAAAGGAATATTAAACGTGAAAGAAAAACGTTTTGGGTGTAAGTTGAATATTTTATTACATTCAGCGGGAGATTAGTGATTTATAAAGTGCAGTTTGGAAACGAATCGGAAGTTCATAACTTATTAACTTGTTTATACAAAATAACAACAACATTGTTGTTGCTGGAAATCTCTTCTTTTATGAATAGCTAACATCTCTTTTGTAAAGTTGAACTTTTGTATCTGTCATAAAAATCCTGTTTTATAAGACTGTCTTTTATTTCATAAAAGAGACTTTTTATAAGGCTGATTTATTCAAATATATTCCATAATAAACATCTGTTTAGGAAAGCTGAATTATTCCATATCATGGACTTGTTTTATAAGACTAAATTATCCAACATTCTATAATATGGACCTGCTTTGTAAGGACAAATTATCTTTTAGCAAATGAGAGGAAATCCTCAATAGCCGCTGCACTTGAAATAATTTTAGGCAGAATTAGAGTAAATTAATCAATGAGTACTTTTCCCCTTTGTATTAGCTGTATTTTTGGGCGCGTGTATACATGTACAATGTTAATTCTCGTCTTTACTCTCAAGTTCAATTTTTTTTAGGGAGACGAATACATCAATCGAAAGGGTGTGACTTCAAGGGTTTGGAGTCCAAAATAGTAATCAGATATCAAATCGGTTAAGAGATGATGGAACAAACCCCGTTCTGATCTCAGAAGTTTTTGTTCATTTGAATCACTGTTGAATACATCACTTTAACAACTCTGTTACTGTTCAAACTCTTTACTCTATGTTTAAATCTCCTAAGAAATTTAACAACTTGCAATGCTAAAATTAATCATAAAATACTATGTTTCTAAATTATTGTCTGTATAGTCATTTTATAACTTTCTTGCTTCCTATAGGCCCTGCATGGCCAGGTGGTTAATGTGTAGCCTTGCGCTAAAATAATTAAATAAAATTCTGAAAATATCTTAATTTATAACCAATATTCTGTCTTGGGTTACTTATTGTGTTATTTCACACATCAAGCGTTTTGTTCGGTTGTATATTATTGTGTTATTTCACACACCGAGCGTTTTGTTCGGTTGTATATTATTGTTATTTCACACACCGAGCGTTTTGTTCGGTTGTATATTATTGTGTTATTTCGCACACCGAGCGTTTTGTTCGGTTGTATATTATTGTGTTATTTCACACACCGAGCGTTTTGTTCGGTTGTATATTATTGTGTTATTTCGCACACCGAGGGTT
Organism: Tachypleus tridentatus; assembly: GCF_004210375.1. NCBI lineage: Eukaryota > Metazoa > Arthropoda > Merostomata > Xiphosura > Limulidae > Tachypleus > Tachypleus tridentatus. Next base: position 31,692,792 of record NC_134827.1, read on the forward strand.
TTGTCCGGTTGTATATCTGTGCTTATGCATGCATGTGTTCTTCACAATAGATTAGGGGTGACCAATCTACAGCAGGGAAGCAGACAGAATTCTGCAGTATTTGTTACTGAAAAGACCAAAACACATTCTCCCGCAGAAGATCACACGTAACTTTGACAAGTTCCGAGACGAAACTGAAGTTTCCAGTAGCTCCATTTCAACGCTTTTATTTTATAAAATAATATAAATAATGTTGCTTTAAACAAATTGCTCTTAATTTATATATAATGGAACGTTATTAAAGAACTACATATCAGCTTTTTAAGAGCCTCGGGGTGGCAACCTCTGCACTAAATAGCATTGGTATCTCTTTAAAACTGTGATCGGAGTATATATCATTTCAAACATGCTAAACGGATTTCGTTATGATTCTAAATTACCAGATAAACAAGTATTCATTTTTATCCTCGGAGCGCTGGTAACTTCCTTACTACAATCGTCTGTCTGAGGTATTTATATTACACATTTTAACCTCGATCGACCTGAGGAACATCAAGTCTCAACTGTAGAACAATATTTACCGCTTCCTGAATTTCTTTAAATTTCTTGTGAATTGAACACTAAAAGAAGTGCGCAGAAATCTACTAGATTCCTCGTTATTATATTAAAACCACTAGAATTACGAGAAATAGACGGAAATTTATTCTCTGTAAGAACACCATGTCAGACGCCCCCTAGTGGTACAGTGGTATGTCTGCGGACTCGCACCACTAGAAACCTGGTTTCGATACCCGTGGTGGGCAGAGCACAGAGAGCTCATTAATTAAAATAAGGTACAGAATAACGTTTCGACCTTCTTACAACCAGCCGCCTTGAGAATGTATTTTCATTTCAATTGGGAGTTCACGTGATCACGAGACAGGTCATTGTGTAGCTTTGTGCTTAATTCTAAACAAACTGCATTAAATTCTCAGTATAAAACGTATACACCATAATGAGGATCTTTACTAAGCAGTTCCTTTCTGTCGAACTGGTGTGATAAGGTTCGTGGAAACAGGAGTTCCGATTTATGAGTACAGTTTCACAGAGTTGCATTATTTGAACAAATCAGGCGATCTGCGTTGTCCATTGCGGAGAACTGAACCCCGGATCTGAGCTTTGTAAGTCCATAAACTTACCGTTGTCCTATCGGAGGGGCCTAGCGGTTTCAAAGACATCACTTATGTAGAAGTGTTCGGCCCCTTCCCTACAAAAAAAACAACAAGAAAAAGTATGTAGGTTGAGGAAGGAATTTCCTTCCTAACTTCTCAACTGAATTCATTAGACGGCTAGTCAGTTAAAGATGACATTTTCATGTTCCATGAGGACATATTCCACTTAGTCACCGAGAAACGTGAGAGAAGAAATCTTAGCAAGTTCAGTCTTTCTCTTCTTCTCTCGTTACGAACTTGATTAGAAACCTGTCTGTCAAAACCAGTGTTATCGCTCATTGCCGCCATTTGCGGTAAAAGCATACAACACGTGCTGCCAATATCTGCGGAGGAATATTAACCAATTATTATAACTATTCGAGAGCAATGCTCGCGGATTAATTTCCGTGACTAAATTGTGTCCCCCGAGGCTCAACAGGGCTTATAAAATTACGCATCTGGGTTGTATTCCAGCTGAGGTAAAATCAACTAGATTTATTGATTTCTTAAAATCAGCCTGAATTATAAACATGTATTAAGAATGAAATATAAAAATAACCTACTTTTCTGCTAACAAATGCTACAAATTAATATTGCGTAGACTGGAAAAAACACACCTAATTTTAAATTTATGGCTCCTTAAAACTTAACATTTTTCCTAATACATACGTCTTAACAGTTAGAATCCATTATTTGTACCAATTATCCCAAAGATGTACAACAGTGTTTGATCAAATATTTGTACCCATTGTTATAAAGGACTGACTCTACGAATGTATTTAAAGTAAGTTATTGGCCCGGCCCGGCCTGGCCAGTGGGTTAAGGCGCTCGACTCGTAATCCGAGGGTCGCGGGTTCGAATCTCCGTCACACAAAACATATTCGCCCTTTAAGCCGTGGGAGCGTTATAATGTGCTATTCTTTGGTAAAAGAGTAGCCCAGGAGTTGGCGGTGGGTAGTGATGACTAGCTGCCTTCCCTCTAGTCTTACACTGCTAAATTAGGAAGGGCTAGCGCAGATAGCCCTCGTGTAGGTTTGTGAGAAATTCAAAAACAAACAAACAGACTTCTCTTTATCAAATGCACAGTCTATTGCCCTTCGAAATTCCTTCATAGTGTAAGAAACAGGTTCACAATTTTGAGGAAAAGTGGACACCAAATACACTGGAGTTATTCAGATATTCGCAATTCTAATGAAGCGAAATTCGAAACAAATCAAACAAATCTTTGCTGCTTCTATTCATCTTTTTTTTTCACACGGACTTGTAAGGTATAAACGTTGAAAAGTTGAATTTACAAGAATAACCATGACGATTTTGAAATATCTTTTTGTTTTCAAATTGGGTTTAAGGTCTAGTGATGACTAAACACTTCATAAACTAGTTTACCTATTGTGAATTTCTTGTCGTGCAGGTCGTAACGATGACTTCTGGTTGCCGAACTATTTCCGTTATGATACACATTGTTCTGCTGCTGCTCTGGACCAATCTGGACAATACAACAGGCTATCCTACGAGATACAGTTACCTGGACAACCACGCAGCTCCTCCAGTATCTTCTCTTCCCGAAGCCACTTCTGATAACGTGGCAGAGACACTTCCTGTAAAGTCCAAAGAGTTTCTTCTCAACTTGTTCTCTTCAGGATTATCAGACCTTAATCGGGATTATGAAATTCCCGATGGATCTGAAGATGTTTATGATTCTAAGAAATATGACCAGTGGTGGCGTTTACATCCCGAAGAGGCATCCAAACTTGCCACTTACAGTGACCTCTTTGAAGATGATGTGATTGACCAAAAGCCCTACAAATCGGTAAGTGACGAAGACACGCTATTCCAGAATATAGTTGAATCAGCCATTGCAAAACGTGGAAATCGCCCGTCTCTCTCGATTGTTAGCCCCCTGGACGTTCTCAGCCAACGGCTTCGCTTCGAAATGGCTCGCCATTGGATGAAACAGAGCCAGAAACAAATAAAAGAGAATGCTGAACTGCTGAGACATCTCGGGAAAAGGGACACAAGTCGGCTGGCTTCCAACTTCCGTCAACCTCAACAACACCACGAGGTAATGTTTAAAAGTATGTTTTATAGCAGAACCCTAAAATGTACGTTTCTCGTCAACAGTTACCTCTTTCGTGATCATCATACTAAAGAATTTACAGCTTCTATCGGTTCCAGCGTTCAGATACGTAAAATCTTCAATTTATTAAACATCCATAATCCAAAGATTTATAAATCAACGTACGTGCACTAAATTCTCGCATGATTTACGAATAGAAGAATGTCTCGTTTAACTGCATTAGTGTACGTGGTTTAACATTTCTTAAAATGTTTATTTGTATAATATTATATTGAAATCTACGCTCTCAAGCTACGCCAATGGGAGCCCTATACAGAGAGGTCAAATTCTATTGTTCACCGACTTTCTAAACAGGGAGCGCTTTTCTCCACACTTAGAAACCTAAATTAGGGTAAAATATGTGATTTTAAAAATGGGTGAAAAATATTAGTAATCATACTCCATTTATATCCAGCCCAATTTAAATTGTCCAAACCATTTCAAAATAAACAGAAATATCACATTAGTAAATAAGGGGTGTTTGAGTTTGCGAAAAAGAGCAGAATGGAGTTCTGTATATTACAAGACTGCAATACAGTATCGTGTATTTTGCTCAACTGAAGACATTTTAAAGACTGCAATAGAGTATCGCGTATTTTGCTCGGCTGAAGACATTTTAAAGACTGCAATACTGTATCGCGTATTTTGCTCAGCTGAAGACATTTTAAAGACTGCAATAGAGTATCGCGTATTTTGCTCGGCTGAAGACATTTTAAAGACTGCAATACAGTATCGCGTATTTTGCTAGGCTGAAGACATTTTAAAGACTGCAATACAGTATCGCGTATTTTGCTCGGCTGAAGACATTTTAAAGAATGCAATACAGTATCGCGTATTTTGCTCAGCTGAAGACATTTTAAAGACTGCAATACAGTATCGCGTATTTTGCTCAGCTGAAGACATTTTAAAGACTGCAATAGAGTATCGCGTATTTTGCTCAGCTGAAGACATTTTAAAGACTGCAATAGAGTATCGCGTATTTTGCTCAGCTGAAGACATTTTAAAGACTGCAATAGAGTATCGCGTATTTTGCTCAGCTGAAGACATTTTAAAGACTGCAATACAGTATCGCGTATTTTGCTCAGCTGAAGACATTTTAAAGACTGCAATAGAGTATCGCGTATTTTGCTCAGCTGAAGACATTTTAAAGACTGCAATAGAGTATCGCGTATTTTGCTCAGCTGAAGACATTTTAAAGACTGCAATACAGTATCGCGTATTTTGCTCAGCTGAAGACATTTTAAAGACTGCAATACAGTATCGCGTATTTTGCTCAGCTGAAGACATTTTAAAGACTGCAATACAGTATCGCGTATTTTGCTCAGCTGAAGACATTTTAAAGACTGCAATACGAGGGCTGTTCAAAAAATACGCGGACTGACGTCATAAAACAAAATGTACTTTATTTAGAAGTCACAGGTCTGGGACCCCTTCAAAGTACTCTCCTCCCCAACGGTGTTTTACACTTGTTGAAACAGTTCTGGTACGCTTCTTTTGTAATGTCCTCCAGCTCCTTCGTCGCATTTGCCTTAATCTCCGGAATCGTCTCAAATCTTCTTCCTTTCAAGGGTCTTTTAAGTTTGGGGAACAAGAAAAAATCGCATAGAGCAAGGTCAGGTGAGTAAGGGGGGTGGGGAAGAACAGTGATCGAGTGTTTGGCCAAAAACTCACGAGTTCTGAGGCACAAATTTCGCAGCAACGCGGTGCATCTTCAATTTTTCGGTCAAAATCTCGTAACAAGATCCAACTGATATCCCACACTCTTTAGCAAGCTCCCTGACAGTCAGACGTCGATTTGCCCGCACCAGGGTGTTGATTTTGTCGACGTGTGGGTCGTCAGTTGACGTGGAAGGACGTCCAGGACGCTCATCATCTTCAATGGACTGTGGACCATCCTTAAAACGTTCATGCCACTTGAAACATGCCGTACGCTTCATAGCAACATCACCGTAAGCCGTGTTAACCATAGCAAAAGTTTCAGTCGCAGATTCTCCAAATTTAACACAAAATTTCACAGCAAGTCGTTGTTCCTTCAGGTCATTCATTCTGAAATCCGCCAAACGAAAAAATCGCACTTCACTTAAAACCGCGTAGCTAATACACAAATGAAGATATCTACAGTCGGGAAATGGCATCGTAATCAGCTGATCTGTGCGAACCTAGCGACACCAAGCGGATTCCCCTGGAACCAACTGGAGCAACGCAATTCAAACAGTCCGCGTATTTTTAACAGACCTCGTACAGTATCGTGTATTTTGCTCCGCTGAAGGCATTTTAAAGACTGCAATACAGTATCGCGTATTTTGCTCAGCTGAAGACATTTTAAAGGCTGCAATGCAATAGTGCGTATTTTGCTCAGCTGAAGACATTTTAAAGACTGCAATACAGTATCGTGTATTTTGCTCAGCTGAAGACATTTTAGACTGCAATACAGTATATCGTATTTTGCTCAGCTGAAGACATTTTAAAGACTGCAATAGAGTATCGCGTATTTTGCTCAGCTGAAGACATTTTAAAGACTGCAATAGAGTATCGCGTATTTTGCTCGGCTGAAGACATTTTAAAGACTGCAATAGAGTATCGCGTATTTTGCTCAGCTGAAGACATTTTAAAGACTGCAATAGAGTATCGCGTATTTTGCTCGGCTGAAGACATTTTAAAGACTGCAATACAGTATCGCGTATTTTGCTAGGCTGAAGACATTTTAAAGACTGCAATACAGTATCGCGTATTTTGCTCGGCTGAAGACATTTTAAAGAATGCAATACAGTATCGCGTATTTTGCTCAGCTGAAGACATTTTAAAGACTGCAATAGAGTATCGCGTATTTTGCTCAGCTGAAGACATTTTAAAGACTGCAATAGAGTATCGCGTATTTTGCTCAGCTGAAGACATTTTAAAGACTGCAATACAGTATCGCGTATTTTGCTCAGCTGAAGACATTTTAAAGACTGCAATACAGCATCGCGTATTTTGCTCAGCTGAAGACATTTTAGGTTATCTACGCACACACGCACTCATGGTAAAGAATCAAACAAAACGTGGTCTAAGTCGCCATATGCTCTCTCACCCAATGGCTCAACGATAATTCTACATGCTTGTAACGTTAAAAATCAGGTTTCGATACCTGTGGTATACAAGCTCAAATAATCCATTGTGTAGCTATGGCCTTAACAACAGTCAAGTCAAAACAAGTACCCACATACCCCACCCTACATTGGCTCAGTGATAAGTCTGAAGGCTTAAAATTGGGTTTGATACCTGTGGTGGTAAAACACGGATAATTTTGTTTTTAACAACAGCCAAGCCTCCATGTGGTTGCTCACCTCTCCCATTTCACACTACACACACAATGTTGCATATTTATAGTGCCCATAGTGATGCCATAAAGACATGCCGATTTCTTAACAATATAAATATCAAAACAAAACAGAGAAACAACTGCAACTTTGTGATTAGAAACTTAACTGTGCTGAGAAACGAGACTTTTCACGTCAAAAAGCTAGTTGTCTTGGAAATGTTGCCGAAATTCGCTGCACATAAAAGTTTATTGTGTTGAGAATTATGTTTGGAAATATGGCGTTAAAAATAGAAACTTAATTATGTCTGGAAATATACTGATAAGAATAAAAACTTATTTTTTTTCTTTCTGGAAAGATTGTGCCAAGAGTAGAAAATTAACTGTAGGAAAGGTTTTTATAAGAATGGAAAGAACTGCTCGGAAAGGTGCTGCTAAGAATACAAATATTATTGTATTGGAAAAAAAACACATTTGAGTGTAAAAGCCATGTGGTACCAGTAATGTTGTTGTTAATGGAAATAACTTCGTAGCTTTAGCTACAGTACCGATAGTTTAATATGGACTACATGATTTGTTTGTATGGACTAAATTGGACCATGCTACGATTAGATGGAAACATAAACAAAATGGCAGATTAGCTTATGACATTTTACTTCTTCGTGGTTCTCAAGACGGTGGCCTTTGCCTGAAAACCAACATGTTAATTAAAACATGTATTCTATGTTCATTACTTTGGAAATACGTACAAAATATGTTACGAAGCTAGTAATAAACCTGGTAGCACGTATCAGCTCGTATATCCTAAGTGGAAGTACTTACGTCATCACAGTTCATTACTAGAACTTGTACGGCAGAATGGACAGACGTAATATCAATACGTCTTGTTTGTGGATTATGTGGAATCCTTTTGAAACGAACTTTAACTTCACCTAATGAGCTCAAAACTCGAAATAATTAATACTACTGGCTTTAGGCCATCTGGCATCAAATGCACGCTATACACCACGAGAAACCAGTGGAATGCGCAGTGTGTGACCTTGTGCCCTAATTAATACGGATACATTCTATTATCATAGCTGTTTAATCTTGTTTGTCGTTAGGTTGTTTTGTTTTTAATTAACATACTATATTATTTTATAAAAATCGATCTAAGTTCCAAAGTGGTGTGTTAAATTAATCAAAAAACACAAGTAGAAGACCGATGGACGGTGTATCGACAACAACTGGACAAGAGAGCGAGGAAAAAACCTGGCGGAGAACAGCATTAAACATCACTTGTAAAAAAAAAAAAAAAGATAATTCTAATACATATTTTTAACGTTTTCTACGTTCCCTATAATACTGGTCAGTTTACGATCAAGCATCATTATATTACCTGCTTAGGTAAGTCCATAGACAATGTACCTTCATCTTGACATCAGTTAGGTTCTGGTGAAGACAGTACTGCATTTCGAGCCTTTATGTCAGTTTGATTTATGATTTGAAATGTCACACTAAAGAAATCAATATCTTGTAACAATTAAAGTGTTAGTGAATGTTGACACTTTATTGTACGAAACAACTTACACTTTTGTTCAAATTAAGTTTAAAAACTTAGAGGAATAACAATGTTCAAGAATCATTGGCTCTCAGGTTTTCACTTATGTTGTTGTGTGTTACAGAAGTAATAACATTCTGGCTATAATGAACAACATTCTTTACATTTCGTATCTTATGTTTACAAATAACGTAAGTAACATTTTGTTGACAATAATTTCTAACATATTTTTCTAACCTGTTTCAGGCACTTCTAGGAGTCCTATCTGATGTCTGAAGGTTCGTTTCATCCCTGTTATAATGCTGTAAAAATGTTATTGTTTCTGTAAAATAATTTGTAAAGATCCATTCTCAACACAAACCTTAACTTCTATTGTTTGTTTTGTTTGCATTGTTGTATATATTTTAATTATGGTTATGTAGGTGCAGATATTCTAACTATGGGAACTGCTCTGGAAAAATAGTCAAAACAGAAGCAAACTGGTGTGACACCAAACCGTAACCATTAAAAAAAATGTCAATAAACAGTGTTGTCTGGCTTATCAGAAAACGTTATTGGTTAAGGCACTAGTCACGTGACTGTCAGTGTTGTTTTCTTGGATATCACGAATTTAACACGCCAGTTACATGACGTCTAAAACCCTTTTTTTTAATAATCGAGCAACAAATTGTGTTTAGTGAATTAATAAACCATTCACGTGACCGTTAAATAATCTTATCGAATATCAAATATTTTAGTAACGTTTGTTTGGATATTCGCGCAAATTAATATTTGTTGGCCCTTCCTTAAATTTGAACTACTAGATTAGAGAGAAAGCAGCCAGTGAACAGCACTGACACTTCATCTTCTGGGTTATTGTAATCGATTAGTGGGATTTCATCTTATCTTATAACACTCTCTCACCGTCCTAAAATGAGTGGTACGATTTTGTTGAAGTTGGATGCGAGAAATGGACTCTTGGGTTTCAAATCTGGCACGCTAACCACTTGGTCACGCCCAGACGTATTATACTAATCACGGCCACATGTAGTTCACAGAACGCTATTGCTAATAGTTGTACAGTTCCCATTTCGCCTTCCTCAGATTATAATAATATATCACCATCAGAAACATGGAATGAAACAACAACTCTCTAACATCTTTCTCATCTTAAAAATTATTTCTATTTTGTTGACTTCGTTAACAGCTCACTTTTATGTTCATGTTAATATAATACCCTTGTAGAGATCAGATTACAAACACGGTAAAACAAAGATAGTAACTCTACAAGAGAGGGCGACACAATGATAGTAACTTTACGACAGAGGGTGAAACAATGGTATTGACTTTACGACAGAGGGCGAAACAATGATAGTAACTTTACAGTATTAATTTACAACTTTAAACATGAATATTGCAATATCAAAATCAAACTAAAGTACAAGAAATACAAATAAATCACACTTTTGATTATAATAGCTAAACCAAAATAATGATAGAAATAATAATGTCTCGCGCACAAAGAACGAAAAGAAAAAACTACATTGCAGTATTACTTAAAATAACAGTACTAAACACTTCTCAAAGAATATTGTTAATTACACTAATATATTTTAACCAATAAATGTATTGCGTATCCCTATTTTACAACATTAGTCCTCTCTCTTTTGTCCTTGTTAGTTTAACTTTGAGTCTTAGGTCCAATATGGCCTTGCCATATGTTTTAAATAATCAAACATGAATGTGGTTACCAAACATTACTGTTAGGGAATGCTGGTGCTGGTGTTTTAACCTGTTGACTGCCAAGTATTTCAGCTGCTACGGCAACTCCGAACCAAGTTCAAGATACAACTCTGATGCTTCTTCATTTTGTAACATTTTCGTGACGCCATTTTGGATCGAAAATGAAACAATTTGTAAGTAGTTCAATTGCATGTATGGTGCTGACATCTAGCGTTTAAGTTAGGTATTATTGAGAAAGAATTTACTCGTCCGTAACACTGTGTTGCCGATCGGCTTGTACGAGTTATCTCGTCTACGGCACTGAACAGGTTAACTATAAAAACCTCTAGTTTAATATTTCAAACTAGTCAGCAGGTGAGCTGACATTGAAGATGAGGAAAATCTATGTTAACCAATCGATACTAGAAATGACATACACAATGTAGTAACTAAATATAATTCTTCTGCAATGGAAAAGAAGAATAGCGAACTATTTGAGAGTGCTCCAGTTTTGGGTCTGTTTATAAAAAAAACATTGGAACTTTTGTTTTTTGATCCTACGTGCTAACTTCTTAAACAAATTTGAAAAATAAAATAGAAATTGTTACCTCACAGTGCCACCTATAGTCTTATAATGTCAACAGACGTCACATAGTCTTATCTGGGGTCACCTAGAAATGTCATGTTAGGCGAGGAACTTAACTTTCCTGTTATGGCTGCCTGTTACATCAAGGAGATAGCTATTATTTCGTATACGTAGCTCCTTCTTTCGTAAGCACATTGTGCATCTTGATTCCAAACAAACTCACTTTCGTCACTGTTTCAGATCTGAAGCTTAGCTGAACACACTACGTTCTACCTGTCTTTCTTTCTCTTCACAGTTACCGGATTCTTAAAATAAATGTATCAGTTATTAATAGTTGTATTTCGTAGGGTACCTGAAAGTGTTCTGTTCCCGAGAGCAAATAAAACCAAAATTAAGAGTAACAAACATTTTTATTTCTTGCATTCGAAGTTCACACTTTATGCTGCGATGAAACCTACAGAGTGCACAAGCTTCTCATGATTCATAGTATGCGCACGTTTTACTGACGTCGCGATTACAACATTAAGCATCTCTTATGTAACGTCATTTTAGTCTCTACTGGTTGACTGACATCCAACACACCACACTGTTGTAAATGGTTAAAACTGGCGGCCCGTTCTTTCAGGGAAATTGCTTAAATTACTCAAAGGCCCCATAGTATAGCTGTTCTTCTAACTTATTAATACTCCACCTAATAACAAGTTAAAACAACCCCTTGCACCATTGGTAGCCCTAGACCCTGCGTAGCATAGACGCCACAATGTCTTGGAAAATGTCGTTTGATTGTGGTGACGAATGTGTCCATCTTGAAAAAGTCATTGCACTTCGGGGTGAAAAGAAAAAAACAGGTGGGATGGGATGATGAGTAATACCATTCAGGGAATATCCTGACGTTGTGCCCTTTTAATATAATCGAATTATCTAACTTCATCCATAAAATGTACTTTTGTTTTTACTTGGTCAGCCACCAGAAGTTTTATATGGCAGACACATTACCTTTAGATTTCGATTGTTCAAAGACATTGATGACGGACATATTTGGAAACCACACAAAGAAACTGTCTTTAATAGTGACACGCTTGCTTAAAGGGCATTTAGTGTCACGCCCCTTTGAAGATCAGAATAATTTAATGTCTTACAAAGTGTCTTAGATAACCTGTCGAGATGAATAGTGGTCAGAGAGCATGTAACCATGTTTGTAAACTTATATTAAAACGTTTACTAATAGTTTGCAAAGTAATGTCAAGATGTTCACACGTTATCAAAACTTGTATAATTGCTCTCATGTTTTGTGCTTGCGACCTGGATAGATTCCATCCAGCCCGTATTGGTAAGGTGTTTTAAAGGGCTCAAATTATCACCTGAAAAGGCACCCATTATCACGTCCCTTTGAAAACCAGAATAATCCTTGCTCTTACACAATCATTTACAAATTAGCTTGGATTAAAATCAACCAGTCGCCTGACACATCAAGATGTGTGTATTTTTCATATCCAAAGAAATAGTTTTAAAAACATTCTAAGCAGCGTTGAAATGATCAGTCGGTGTTATACTAACTATCACACTCTTCCTACAATATTTAAAAAACAGCTAAAATTAAACGATTCAGGTTTTCTCTTAATGTTTGTAATTTCAAGAATTTCGATTTATTTCTATGAGTGTCAGTTGATCAAAATTTTTATTTCTATCTAAAGTTATCTATTGATTCGGATGTATATCTTTTTTTTCAAGGAGTAACATACTCTTCGGATACCTAAAACATTACTTCCAATAACATGCCCACCGCTACTACAGCGGTAAGTCTACGGATTTACAACGCTAAAATCAGGGGTTCGATTCCCCTCGGTGGGCTCAGCAGATAGCCCGATGTGGCTTTGCTATAAGAAAACACACACACTCCAATAACATTAGCTTCTTTATGTACATGCCACTCCTTCCTTAACTCCTATCTTATCACATGTATAACGTTCCTTAACGACTGAGGAGTATTTCACGAACCCATTATCAATTATACCCGTGTTTTCTAGCATACACAAATAGCCAGCCAAGCTCTTCAGACGGTCTTAAATTCGTCCAATAATAAACTCAAAGAAAAGTGTTTAGAAAAAATATTCAATTATTCCAGTATTTGTTCTGAGGTTTTTTATAAATTAAATAAATATCAGTTTTTTTTTTAAATAATTGTTTCGACAAGTGTATAACACGTCACACCAGGGGTCCGGCACGGCCAAGCGTGTTAAGGCGTGCTACTCGTAATCTGAGGGTCGTGGGTTCGCATCCCTGTCGCGTCAAATATGCTCGCCCTTTCAGCCGTTGGGGCGTTACAATGTTACGCTCAATCCCACTACTCGTTAGTAAAAGAGTAGCCCAAGAGTTAGCGGTGGGTGGTGATGACTAACTGCCTTCCTTCTAGTATTACACTGCTAAATTAGGGACGGCTAGCACAGATAGTCCTCGAGTAGCTTTGTGCGAAATTCAAAAACAAATTTATAAAAAGAAAAATGAAAATCATGTGAATATTGAAGAAAATAAATTTACACGCATTCACAAACATAATTAATCGTAGACATACAGATGGATAAATACATAGACAGCTACATGTAATTGTATAGATTGTTTTGAATTTCGTGTAAAGCTACTCAACGGCTATCTGCGCTAGCCGTCCCTAATTTAGCAGTGTAAGACTAGAGGGAATGCAGCTAGTCATCATCACCACCCACCGCCAACACTTGGGCTACTCTTTTACCAACGAATAGTGAGATTGACCGTCACATTATAACGCTGAAAGAGCGAACATGTTTGGTGCGACAGGGATGCGAACCCGCGACCCTCAGATTACGAGTCGAACGCCTTAGCCCACCTTGCCGGGCCGGGCCCAATCGTATAGAAGAGGTGTGTTTGCATTTCTTTTATCGTTCACTTCTGGCACAGCGATGAGTTTTCGTATTTAGAAAACTACACACACACACACACACACATTTCTTTTATTATGAAAAATACTGCCCTCTCCCAGTGGCAGTCTAGAGATTCACACCACTAAAAATTGGGTTTCGATACCCATGGTGGGAAAAACACAGCCCATTGTGCTTAATTCCAAACAAACAAGAATATCAGCTTTTTTAACTTTTACTTTTATCAAATATGTTTTCTTGTGTCCATCAATGAATGGGTCAACGGTAAATTTGCCCATTTACAGATTTAACATCTGGGCCTCGACTTTCCGCCGTGTACAGAGCGTAGATATCCTATTTTGCTGAAAATGGACAGACAAATCCAATGTTTCTTGTGGCTACTGGATTCAGTGTTGTGAAAAATTCTAATTTTGCTCAACAACAAAATATTTACCAGTCAGTTTCAATATTATAGGCTCACATAAGGACCAACTCTATGACAAATTTGACCTTTTAACCTTTCAGGGTCATTCAAATGAATATTGATTTGGTAGTAGCTGTAGCAAGGATCTGCGTGGCTTTAGTTGAACGTTTGCGAGTTCGAGGCTTGTGCGCAACGTTCTGTTGTGTCCTTGTGCAAAGACACTTTATAGTTTGGAATGGACAAAGTTTCACCTAAAATTAATCGCAAGAGAAATAATTTACTTTGAGACCGACAAATTAAACACTGATAAGTAATATCTACAAGATATACTTGTTTCCATCCATTCATTTTATTACAGTATTGATTTAATCTTCGCCTATTGATATTTAATTTTTACTGTCTGTAAACTAAGATGACATGTGAAGTTTGTAGTCACCAGTTAACCTCTCTCCCTCACACACACACGTTCTTCATCACCAACAGCTTTTTCAAAGCATTGAGCTGGAACAGCTCGAACTTGGTGTCAGACATGAGCTGGAATATGTTTCCAAGTTATGATGTCCAGTGTCTGGTGAAGAACCTTATGGAAATCAGAGGAAATATAGAACCAGCCTCTGCTTAGCACGACACGGTATTGCAGGGCGAGCTGTCACTAAAATATCTCAAGAACAACTACTGACTTATCAGTAAAAGTTGCATGAAAGAAAGTGACGTTGACTGGTAGACACAGTAAACTGTGACTTCAGTACATGTCAATGGTAGACATATAATGAAACCTTTCCTGAAAGTAGAAATAATAAGAAACTGGCGTTTGCTTTTGACTGTTGTAAAAGAGATGCTGCTACTGCTGGACACAACCTTTACATACATTCTACTTATCTCTATTTGGAACTGAGGAACAAACAGATGTCCATCCATTATACCTCCATGAGAGAAATCCACTTGTTGCAGATCCCATCCTCATAAACATTCTGACTGATGTTGGTGGTGATGCATCTGCAAATAGCTACAAAGCAAATAAAGTTGATCTACAAAAAATTCAAAAGATCATGTCAGACTGCACCAGAACTCGCCCCGAATAAACAAGACGCAGTTATAACATTTAGGGCAAGAATGTCAGTGAAAATCCATTAGATCCTCGTATCTATCGATCCACGACTGCTCTTTCTACATTTAGTGGCAGCGACCAATGTGAGTTATGAAGACAAGAAGGTCTTCCAGTATGAACTTTATAAATAAGACAAGAATGTCTTCCAGTATGAACTTTATAGATATGAAGACAAGAAGGTCTTCCAGTATGAACTTTATAGATATGAAGACAAGAAGGTCTTCCAGTATGAACTTTAAAGATATGAAGACAAGAAGGTCTTCCAGTATGAACTTTATAGATATGAAGACAAGAAAAAGGTCTTCCAGTATGAACTTTAAAGATATGAAGACAAGAATGTCTTCCAGTATGAACTTTATAGATATGAAGACAAGAAGGTCTTCCAGTATGAACTTTATAGATATGAAGATAAGAAAAAGGTCTTCCAGTATGAACTTTAAAGATATGAAGACAAGAATGTCTTCCAGTATGAACTTTATAGATATGAAGACAAGAAGGTCTTCCAGTATGAACTTTATAGATATGAAGACAAGAAGGTCTTCCAGTATGAACTTTATAGATATGAAGACAAGAAGGTCTTCCAGTAAGAACTTTATAGATATGAAGACAAGAAGGTCTTCCAGTAAGAACTTTATAGATATGAAGACAAGAAGGTCTTCCAGTAAGAACTTTATAGATATGAAGACAAGAAAAAGGTCTTCCAGTATGAACTTTATAGATATGAAGACAAGAAGGTCTTCCAGTATGAACTTTATAGATATGAAGACAAGAAGGTCTTCCAGTGTGAACTTTATAGATTCCCATCTTCACTGTTTGTTTTCAGAGATTTCCTCAGCCAACCAAACAAAGCATTACCAGCTGATAGAGCTTGTTCAAGACATCACTCCACGTCGACTCCCATCCAGTGATGTGCTTGATGGAAGCTACCAACTGTAGCGACTGCAAGCACCATGGAAACACTTTTCAGAAAATCGTTGACTCTAATGTCCACTTTGTCAGTGAAAAGCATCCCAAGGCAGTTATCATCTTTGATGGGTACATGTCCGGCTCTTCGATAACCGATATGACCCATCTCACACGAGGGAGAAGGCACTGCACCTGACGTGAAGCTTCAATGTTACGACTGTGCACAAGGGTGACACAATAATTTCCACATTAAACTTTGTACCATTCGTTCAAACAAAGGTGTATTTCATTTTTCGAACGAAATTCTCTTTCGAAGCTATTTCAAACAAAGTGGTAGAGTCATACTTGCTGTAATAGTATGCATGGTGTCTGTTTGCGAATGACAAGTCAATGTTACATAATCATAGGTCAATAAAAGTGTAATATTATCAGCCAATTCTGTCTTTCTTTTGTTAATCTAAAATAATTTTAAGTTATTTCCAATGATATACTTCACGATGTTTTTTAAACAGTAAAGTTAGTAATTTTGTTGACCGACTACATCATCAAAATCATCCTTTAGAGATTATACAAAGTTTGAGGGATTCAGAATTTAAAATAACAGACATAAATTATTTTGTAATTTGTTTTGGGGTCACAATAACTCTTGACATAGGATCACCAGTCTACGACCCAAGCTATTTCGTTCTCATCCGTTTGTGTCCCTACAATCCGGGCCGAGCGCGTAAGGCGTACGACTCGTAATCCGAGGGTCACGGGTTCGCGCCCGCGTCGCGCTAAACATGCTCGCCCTCCCAGCCGTGGGGAGGTTATAATGTGACGGTCAATCCCACTATTCGTTGGTAAAAGAGTAGCCCAAGAGTTGGCGGTGGGTGGTGATGACTAGCTGCCTTCCCTCTAGTCTTACACTGCTAAATTAGGGACGGCTAGCACAGATAGCCCTCGAGTAGCTTTGTGCGAAATTCCAAAAACAAACAAACAAACCCTACAATCCGAGTTCAGCACCAGTCCCTAATTGTGACCGTCTTGAAATCGGAGGAGATTTGACTCTGACCTTCAATAAAGGTTGAGCCAGGATCACAGCGAGTCTACAATACACCATGTACTGACGAAAGTAGCCTGGACTGTGAACATGGTGACCCTACTTTCTTAATGCTCTACCACACCCTCACTACTTTCATGTACCCTGTTAACAGATTAGGATACAAAATCAGGTGACAATCTATACAACAATATATACATTTGTTGTAATTTTTATTGACAGTCGTTTGATTTTATTACTAAAATAAAGACACTACAGTGGTGTTATCAACTGGAATTCTCGTGCACGGAAGCGCTGGTGACATGAAATTTATTTTTCAAATAAGTAGAAACCTTTTTGAACAAAGAAAACTTACTTATGGGGCACATAAATTAAGTTATGCTTTTACAGGAATATGTTAATTAATAACCAACGGATCTGACGTGTGTGTAACATCACTGAAAATACGAAGTATCTTAAGAACATCTGTGTATTGGTTATATTATCTACAAGTCATCTAGTGGCTACAATTAACATTAATAATTTATGAGCCTCGAATAACTTTCCGTCAAAACACGATGTAAACGTTGGTGTTATTAATCTATGAAACTGTAAAGCCTGACAAAAAGAGAAAGTTGTCTTAGCTACCAATTTTGTTTGTTTTGAATTTCGCGCAAAGCTACACGAGGGCTATCTGCGCCAGCCGTCCCTAATTTAGCAGTGTAAGACTATGGGGAAGGCAGCTAGTCATCACCACCCACCGCAAACTCTTAGGCTACTCTTGTACCAACAAATATGAGGATTAACCGTCACATTATAAAGCCCCGATGGTTAAAAGGGCGAGCATGTTTGGTGTTACTGGGATTCGAACCCGTGACCCTCAGATTACGAGTCGAGTGCATTAACCGCGTGGCCATGCCGGGCCCTAAGTTACCGAAGAAACCTAGAGAGACACAAAGACATTTTAAGGTACTTCACAGATAAGCAAATTTGGTGGTGAGAAAAATACATACCCACAATTCATGAACTATACGTTTGATTAACACATCAAGGGTTGTATAAACAGAAAAGCACAGAATAATATGGTACATTTCCAAACACGTATAGGCCCGGCATGGCCAAGCGTGTTAAGGCGTGCGACTCGTAATGTGAGGGTCGCGCCAAACATGCTCGCCCTTTCAGTCGTGGGGGCGTTATAATGTAACGGTAAATCCCACTATTCGTTGGTAAAAAGAGTAGCCATAGAGTTGGCGGTGGGTGGTGATGACTAGCTGCCTTCCCTCTAATCTAACACTGCTAAATTAGGGACGGCTAGCACAGATAGTCCTCGAGTAGCTTTGTGCGAAATTCAAAACAAACAAACAAACAAACCAAACACGTATAAATAAAAAACAGAAATTAATACAAACACTAAATTGTTAAATGTAAATTCGTTCTTTGAAACTAGTCACAAATAATGAACTTCATTAATAAGAGAAGGAAAGTAAAAACTTAGAATTTGGGGTAGTGACAATTCACTTGGAATTATCATACTCAAACTATGTGCAAATTATCGTCGGCTATACAAGCAAAACGACATTGCAACAAATCAGCGTAAGATTTTACAAAATTTCCTATTGGACTATAAAAAAAAAATCGGTGTACACATCAAGTACGTTAAAGACAAATTTATAATAAACCCAACTGACGTAAGCCTGTTCCCTCACACTTTAGCTAAAGCACTATTAGGGATGAAAACCATGCCATAAATATAAAACAGAAATTCATCTATGGATTTTCATTGGCCTCTCTACGATGTTGTGTGTGTTTGTTATCTTTTTTAATTTTAGATACGTTTAAAAAAAATTCGGTTGAATCTGGATGTAGTACTTATGGAACAATTTGGTGAGCTGACTTAAAAACATTAAGCCTAATTCTAACAACTTACAAAAACAAATCAAGAATAATATGTAACAATATATCAACCATTGTTTCTGCAATACCCAGTGGCAAAGAGGCTTTTCAAATAATACCAGAATTCATCATACCGACTGGGATAACAATAATTTTAAATACATTCGCATAACTGACAAAAATCCACAGCGATGGACTCAGCAGAGCGCCTGATGTGGCTTTGCTATAAGAAAACAAACAAAATCCACAGTGGTGGATTCAGCAGAGCGCCTGATGAGGCTTTGCTATAAGAAAACAAACAAAATCCACAGCGCTGGATTTAGCAGATAGCCTGATGTGGCTTTGCTATAAGAAAACAAACAAAATCCACAGCGGTGGACTCAGCAGAGCGCCTGATGTGGCTTTGCTATAAGAATACAAACAAAATCCACAGCAGTGGACTCAGCAGATAACCTGATGTGGCTTTGCTATAAGAAAACAAACAAAATCCATAGAGTGGACTCAGCAGAGCGCCTGATGTGGCTTTGCTATAAGAAAACAAACAAAATCCACATCGGTGGATTTAGCAGATAGCCTGATGTGGCTTTGCTATAAGAAAACAAACAAAATCCACAGCAATAAAGAACTCGAGATGAATCTTTTCGTTTGAATGAACGTTAACTGAACAGGAAAAAAATGTATGAAAATTCTATGAGAGAGAAAGTAAAGTTTTGCATTATCTGATATTAACTACGTGAGAATCACAGAACTTGAATAACTGTGGGTCTCGAAATCGTATATTTTTTTCACCTTTGGATTACGATGGCTTCATAAAAAGTATCCAACAACAAACTGGCTCTACCACACATTAAAGTATTCCAAATTATTTACGCTTATTTAACTTATTTTTTTTATATTTTTGAATTTCATGCAGAGCCGCACGAGGGCTCTCTGTGCTAGCCGTTCCTGATTTAGCAATGTAAAACTAGAGGGAAGGCAGCTAGTCATCATTAGACACTGCCAATTCTTGGATTATTCTTTTATCAACGAATAGTGGGATTGACTTTCACATTGTAACGCCCTTACAGCTGGAAGGATGAGCATGCTGTAGCGTGTGACGTTATTTAAACCATCACTTTTGTATGAACCATGCAACAAATGAAACAAGAGCAGTCAGACAGATTACATACTATTACCCAACTGCTATTCGTTTTACATGCACGTGTTTCTATGGGGTAATGCCAAACTTGATTTTAGAAAATCTCAGATATGATGAGGAGTCACAACCTTGGTGTGTCCATAAAATGTGGTACAAAATCGATCACACGTTACACAGTTATTAACGCAAAACCGCGAAAATGCTCTATCTTCCATTACAAAAAGTGATCCAGAATCCAGATCCGGACCAAGTTTGGAGAAAAATATCCCATACTTCCCATATTGTGTACATTGGTCCGTTAATTTTCGACATACGTGCACGGAAACACAGACAGACACACATAACACAAACCCGGATGGAGGATAACTAAAATATAAACATAATTTCACACAAGCAAGGATAACTAAAATACAAATATAATTTCACACAAGTGAGGGTAACTAAAATACAAATATAATTTTACATAAGTGAGGGTAACTAAAATATAAAAATAATTTCACACAAGAGAGGGTAACTAAAATACAAATATAATTTCATACAAGTGAGGGTGACTAAAATATATAACATATTTCACACAAGCAAGGATAACTAAAATACAAATATAATTTCACACAAGTGAGGGTAATTAAAACACAAATATAATTTTACATAAGTGTGGGTAACTAAAATATAGAAATAATTTCACACAAGCGAGTGTAACTAAAATATAAACATTTCACACAAGAGAGGGTAACTAAAATATAAACATAATTTCATACAAGTGAGGGTAACTAAAATATAAATATAATTTCACACAAGCGAGGCAGCTAAAATATAAACATAATTTCACACAAGCGAGAGTAACTAAAATGTAAAAATAATTTCACTCAAGCGAGGGTAACTAAAATATAAACATTTCACAAAAGAGAGGGTAACTAAAATACAAATATAATTTCACACAAGCGAGGGTAACTAAAATATATATATAATTTCACACAAGCGAGGGTAACTAAAATATAAAGATTTCACACAAGAGAGGGTAACTAAAATACAAATATAATTTCATACAAGTGAGGGTAACTAAAATATAAATATAATTTCACACAAGCGAGGGTAACTAAAATATAAATATAATTTCACACAAGCGAGGGTAACTAAAATATAAAGATTTCACACAAGAGAGGGTAACTAAAATACAAATATAATTTCATACAAGTGAGGTTAACTAAAATATAAATATAAGTTCACACAAGCGAGGGTAACTAATATATAAACATTTCACACAAGAGAGGGTAACTAAAATATAAATATAATTTAACACAAGCGAGGTAGCTAAAATATAAACATAATTTCACACAAGTGAGGGTAACTAAAATATAAACATAACTTCACAGAAACAAGGTAGCTAAAATAAAAACATAATTTCACACAAGCGAGGATAACTAAAATATAAACATAATTTCACACAAGCAATGATAAGTAAAATACAAATATAATTTCACACAAGTGAGGGTAACTAAAATACAAATGTAATTTCACACAAGCGAGGGTAACTAAAATATAAATATAATTTCATACAAGTGAGGGTAACTAAAATATAGAAATAATTTCACACAAGCGAGGGTAACTAAAATATAAACATTTCACACAAGAGAGGGTAACTAAAATACAAATATAATTTCATGTACAAGTGAGGGTAACTAAAATATAAATATAATTTCACACAAGCGAAGGTAACTAAAATATAGAAATAATTTCACACAAGCGAGGGTAACTAAAATATAAATATAATTTCACACAAGCGAGAGTAACTAAAATATAAACATAATTTCACACAAGCGAGAGTAACTAAAATATAAACATAATTTTACACAAGCGAGGGAAACTAAAATATAAAAATAATTTCACTCAAGCGAGGGTAACTAAAATATAAACATTTCACAGAAGAAAGGGTAACTAAAATACAAATATAATTTCATACAAATGAGGGTAACTAAAATATAAATATAACTTCACACAAGCTAGGGTAACTAAAATATAAACATAATTTCAAACTCGAGACGGTAATTAAATATAAACAATTTCACACACACAACTTAAGATGAACAGAATAATGTGTTTGTCTGCACTTCGGCAAAACCCAGCGTGAATTAAACGAAAACGCAAAAGGAAATGTATGTACATTTGTGATATATTTTTATTGAGATGTGTACACATTATACGTATGTGATTATGTGTTTTTTTCAAACTAACAAAAACAGTTCATGTTGAGGTCGATACGCCTAGTAAAAGATACAACACTTCTATTTATTCATCTATCTATTTATCTATCTTTTTCGGTCGTTTAGTACGGGCCGGTATGGCCAGGTAAGTTAAGGCGTTCGACTCGTAATCCGAGGGGCGTGGGTTCAATCCCAATCGCACTAAACATGCTCACCCTTTCAGGTGTGGGGGTGTTATAAGGAGAAGGTCAATTCCACTATTCATTGTAAAAGAGTAGCCCAAGAGTTGGCAGTGGGTGGTGATGACTAGCTGCCTTCCCTCTAGACCTACACTGTTAAATTAGGGACGGCGAGCGCAGATAGCCCTCTTGCAGCTTTGAGTGAAATTCAAACCAATATTTATGTAAATGTGAGTACACAAACTAATGCGTGCACAAAGTTATATTTTGCAACTCAAAAATTGTAATAACGTTATCACAGTAAAACGTGTACTTCATATTTCTCTGCTGATTATATTTTTGTCCTATGACATTAACTTTTAACGAAAATTTTCATGGACCCATAGTTAACATAGAAACTAGGCACTATGCCTGTTGTTCCTAATAAATAATCCGGCCCTGAGAACATGTGGCATTTATTACAATAATTAAGAATCGCATCACACAAACGCGTGTGTTTATACAGGGTGGCCCGTAAGTCCCTACCCATCCATATATCTTATGTATCCAGTGTATCTGTGTGCTGTCCCTCATTCTCGCTGCATAATATTATGCGACGCCATGGTCTATGAAGAATTTTCCTCAACATAGCAGGGGTTATTGTTCCAAATGCCGCGGTGACAGCTGCCTTCAACTCACCGTTAGTATTATAACGTTGTTTATAATAACATGTGGATGGGTAGGTACTTACAAGCCACCCTGTATATCTGCAAATAACTGTGACAAATTTCTTCATTACTTCTTTAACATTACATTACTACTATATTTTATTATTATTTCACCAGCCTGGACTCGTTAAGACAAGAGAAACAACTATGAAATATACCAGCCTCAATTTATTAAGCCTAGTGAAACAACTTAAGTTCAGGCTGGTATATTTCATAGTTGTCTCACTAGCCTTATTAAGTTGAGACTAGTATATTTCATAGTTGTTTCACTAGCCTTATTAAGTTCAGGCTGGTATATTTCATATTTGTTTCACTAGCCTTAATAAGTTCAGACTGGTATATTTCATAGTTGTCTCATTAGCCTTATTAAGTTCAGACTGGTATATTTCATAGTTGTTTCACTAGCCTTAATAAGTTCAGACTGGTATATTTCATAGTTGTCTCACTAGCCTTAATAAGTTCAGACTGGTATATTTCATAGTTGTCTCACTAGCCTTAATAAGTTCAGACTGGTATATTTCATAGTTGTCTCACTAGCCTTAATAAGTTCAGACTGGTATATTTCATAGTTGTCTCACTAGCCTTAATAAGTTCAGACTGGTATATTTCATAGTTGTTTCACTAGCCTTATTAAGTTCAGACTGGTATATTTCATAGTTGTCTCACTAGCCTTAATAAGTTCAGACTGGTATATTTCATAGTTGTCTCACTAGCCTTATTAAGTTCAGACTGGTATATTTCATAGTTGTTTCACTAGCCTTATTAAGTTCAAACTGGTATATTTCATAGTTGTTTCACTAGCCTTAATAAGTTCAGACTGGTATATTTCATAGTTGTCTTACTAGCCTTATTAAGTTCAGACTGGTATATTTCATAGTTGTCTCACTAGCCTTATTAAGTTCAGACTGGTATATTTCATAGTTGTCTCACTAGCCTTATTAAGTTCAGACTGGTATATTTCATAGTTGTCTCACTAGCCTTAATAAGTTCAGACTGGTATATTTCATAGTTGTTTCACTAGCCTTATTAAGTTCAGACTGGTATATTTCATAGTTGTTTCACTAGCCTTAATAAGTTCAGACTGGTATATTTCATAGTTGTTTCACTAGCCTTAATAAGTTCAGACTGGTATATTTCATAGTTGTCTCACTAGCCTTATTAAGTTCAGACTGGTATATTTCATAGTTGTCTCACTAGCCTTATTAAGTTCAGACTGGTATATTTCATAGTTGTTTCACTAGCCTTATTAAGTTCAGACTGGTATATTTCATAGTTGTTTCACTAGCCTTAATAAGTTCAGACTGGTATATTTCATAGTTGTCTCACTAGCCTTATTAAGTTCAGACTGGTATATTTCATAGTTGTCTCACTAGCCTTATTAAGTTCAGACTGGTATATTTCATAGTTGTCTCACTAGCCTTATTAAGTTCAGACTGGTATATTTCATAGTTGTCTCACTAGCCTTATTAAGTTCAGACTGGTATATTTCATAGTTGTCTCACTAGCCTTATTAAGTTCAGACTGGTATATTTCATAGTTGTTTCACTAGCCTTAATAAGTTCAGACTGGTATATTTCATAGTTGTTTCACTAGCCTTAATAAGTTCAGACTGGTATATTTCATAGTTGTCTCACTAGCCTTTTTAAGTTCAGACTGGTATATTTCATAGTTGTTTCACTAGCCTTATTAAGTTCAGACTGGTATATTTCATAGTTGTCTCACTGGCGTTATTAAGTTCAGACTGGTATATTTCATAGTTGTCTCACTGGCCTTATTAAGTTCAGACTGGTATTACTTATATATAACGCGGGTCTATATAGCTTACTATGGTTTGTTTAAGTTGCTTTGTATACATTAGTTGGGTTTTAAAGCCTGGTTTTGTATCAAGTTGTTATCGCCCTAACTCGTCTAATAATACAAAACTATACGCACTACATACATATATTATTAGGTGTGTTGTCCTTACTATTTCCTTATATCCTTCTTGCTAAACTTAGGAACGACATATAACAGAACATTATAGTGAAAATATAAACATATCGTCTACAATGTACAACTGTAGTGTAAATAAATGATACATTACGTATATTAATAAAACTGTGTAATCGTGGTCTCGTGTTTTTTGAATGCCCTGCTTTACAACTATACATTATGCGTTACAAACTCCAAGTAGACAAAAATGAAAACTTACTCTATTTAAATTTAATGGCACTTATAAATAGTAAGCAAACAATACGTGGTTCTTTTGTATACCTGTGGTTTTTCGATTAAAATCCGTTTTGCAACCAGTGTATTCAAACTGTTTACATTCTTTAAATACAATTCCCAAATAACTTTTAAGATATTTTAAAGAAATTATTTATTTTACATTACAATCTCCACATTTCACATCAAAATAGGCTTACATTCGCACAAAAGCAGAAGAAAAAAAACAACCCAGCAACAACATATTTACAAAACAAGGCTCACAAGCTACACGTATGAGTCACGTGTCTCTGGCATATAGAAACATTTCGTCTCCAGGTGGCTCCAGTGGTATTGGTGGAGGAAGAAAAGTTGGTTTCAAGGCTTCGTAAAGTCTATCTGGACGGCATTGCTGTTTTGAAAGAATAAAAACTATACTAAGTCAAAGTTTCTTGTATACTGAAACGCTGTTGACGACAGTAATGTAAGAAATCCGAGCGATCAATAAAAGTAAACAGAAAACAATTCCTATTGGTTTAAAGTACGTCATTCTATGCTATTAATATCCTTTGTAGAAAAACACGGTCATTGCTAGTAAGCGCTTATAAAATTACAGTCTCAACCGAAAGGAAAAATAAATCAGACTGAAAACTAAGTCACCATAATATTAAGAATAAAATAAAAAATAAATGTATGTTTGTCTGTAAGAAATAAATAATAAAATGTAGCTACGTGGAAATGTTCTACCGGAGTATGTTCTTAGCCAATAAAACTGCTTCAAGTTACATCAAAATGTTTTAGTAAAGCATTTATGACGACGGTTGACGAAGAGATCCGAATTCGTTTTGTTTTCTTTCATAAGGTTCAGAGATCAGAATGGATTACCCAAGTTGGATTTTCTGCAGATCGAACCCCAGATTTTGGTGTTAAAACGTTAAATCTTTGTTCTCAGCCTCATGGGAAAGGGACAATTTATTGTGTGTAATGTAATTATTTTCTAATAATAAAGCAAGTAATGACAAACGGCAAAAGGGCTGTCCTATCTAACCATAAACCATCAAAAAAGAAAACTAAAACCTTTTAACAACAGGATAGTTTAGAGACACCACATAAATGAAGTAAAAAGTATATTTGTTAATTAATCAAAACCATGACTATACATAATGAATTAATTATTGTTATGCTATATTGTCAATGGTTACTTTATTACTTATTAAGTAATTATGAGTTTAACGTTCTATTTTTGTCCTTACCAGCAAGATACGACTGTTCAAGGAACTTCATAATTTTGACCATGACGGTAATGTTTACCAAATTTTTTCTTTTCTAATTTATACACTTATATTTGGTCAAAGGGAGGTTTTTAATCTCACGTGATGATAACGTGAGAAGATATGAGCAAAATAAGTTGTTATTAAGTGCAACGGGGTAGTTGAGCACTGGCAGCAGGGGTATCGAAAGCCGGTTGTTGGTGGTTTAAGTCTGCAGACATGAAACTGGGAGACCTAAGTAAGATAACCTTGATGAGGAGAAACCCACTTACAAAAACATGCATCTCAGAACGGCTGGTATGGTATTAACTTTTATTGATAAGGAGAGAACAACGTTTCGACCTTCTTGACCTGAAGATCACCTATGAAGGTCGAAATGTTATTCTCTCCTTATCAGTAAAAGTGTTTAGTACCCACACCAGCCGTTCTGAGACACATTAAAATAACCTTGGCTGTTGGTCACTGTGTTAGCGACATTGTTATTGATACATTAAAATAACCTTGGCTGTTGGTCACTGTGTTAGCGACATTGTTATTGATACATTAAAATAACCTTGGCTGTTGGTCACTGTGTTAGTGACCTTGTTATTGATACATTAAAATAACCTTGGCTGTTGGTCACTGTGTTAGTGACATTGTTATTGATACATTAAAATAACCTTGGCTGTTGGTCACTGTGTTAGTGACATTGTTATTGATACATTAAAATAACCTTGGCTGTTGGTCACTGTGTTAGCGACATTGTTATTGATACATTAAAATAACCTTGGCTGTTGGTCACTGTGTTAGCGACATTGTTATTGATACATTAAAATAACCTTGGCTGTTGGTCACTGTGTTAGTGACATTGTTATTGATACATTAAAATAACCTTGGCTGTTGGTCACTGTGTTAGTGACATTGTTATTGATACATTAAAATAACCTTGGCTGTTGGTCACTGTGTTGGCGACATCGTTATTGATACATTAAAATAACCTTGGCTGTTGGTCACTGTGTTGGCGACATCGTTATTGATACATTAAAATAACCTTGGCTGTTGGTCACTGTGTTAGTGATATTGTTATTGATACATTAAAATAACCTTGGCTGTTGGTAACTGTGTTAGCGACATTGTTATTGATACATTAAAATAACCTTGGCTGTTGGTCACTGTGTTAGAGACCTTGTTATTAATACATTAAAATAACCTTCGCTGTTGGTCACTGTGTTAGCGACATCGTTATTGATACATTAAAATAACCTTCGCTGTTGGTCACTGTGTTAGCGACATCGTTATTGATACATTAAAATAACCTTGGCTGTTGGTCACTGTGTTAGAGACCTTGTTATTGATACATTAAAATAACCTTCGCTGTTGGTCACTGTGTTAGCGACATCGTTATTGATACATTAAAATAACCTTGGCTGTTGGTTACTGTGTTGGCGACATAAGAAACACACACACAATAATGATCCTAAAAATATTGTAGGTACAAAACAAATTAGCAAATAAGTGACTGTTTAGCGTTATTTGTGAAATTAGTCCGACCGTTCGTTTGTTTAGTAGATCTTGTAAACAGATGAGTAAAACGCTTTTCTTACCACTAACTGGACTAGACTATCTCCTATTCATCGAACAAGGCTTAGCATGGCCAGGTGGTTAAGGCACTCATCTGAGGGTCGACCGAATTTTTGTTCACATTACAACTTGTCATATTTATATTGTAGTTCGTTTTCGTACCAATAGTCTAAACAAAAGTCGTGTTTAAATTATTTTTGGTGAGAAAAGGAACTTCCAATGATCAAATAAACAGTAACACAGACTCAAACATCTCGGTGATTAGTTTCATAATTTATTTTTATGTCGTGTTTTTGTTTGTTTGTTTATTTATTGTAAGCGTGACATTTGCCGTTTTAAAAAGAGTACATTATTACCGATGTAAAAAGATTATTTCAATTATTTTAATTACATACATGAACTAGCAGCCACTTAACACAATTCATTGAAACAAGAATTTGTTGGATTATAAAAGGTTTTCTTGACTGTCAGTGTATTTTACCAAAATAAACACAAATATAAACATTGAAATTAGAAATGTATTCGTTCGCTAAATTTTCAAATTATCTCATATATTTCAAGTATAAAAATAAACAGATGTAATTTATATTAGGCTGGATATGGATCCTTTTTCTACACAGTCGACGTAAATGTAAACTAATAATACAACAGGTAGACTTGTGCTGTCATCTAGTGACTGATTAGTGTGTTATGAAAATCGTTTCGAATAAGAACAAATAAATTACTTGTGTTGAATTACAACAGTAATTCACCTTTCATGATTAAAAAACCCGATTAAAAAACGCATTATTATATCCAACCTATAAAACTTTAATACAATTACGCCAGTAATACGAGTTTAAGTATTTATCTATCTTATTATTATAGTGTTATAATATGAACCTAAACACTTTGAATCCAAAATAACAATAGTTCCCTTCATCATATTCGTTCAATATGTTTGAAATCAACTAACGATAAAAGTTAGATCTAAAACAACAATAAATATTCCTTGTCTTGTACTTAAGATTGAGAAACCAATTGCATTTCTTTTTGCTTAAATTTAAGTAAGGGAACTAAATGAAAATCTTTCGTTGGTTTGTTTCAGAGCAAAGCCACACTGGGCTATTTGCTGTGTTTACTACGGGGAATTGAACCTTGGGTTTGGCGTAGTAACTCCATAAACTTATGATTGTCCCGTGGGGGACAATGAAGTAGGCTGAGAACGGCTGCAGAAATAAAATGATGGTAAGTGATTTTTCACGCATAAAATCAATAACAAATGCCATCCTTTCTAGGGTTAATAAAAATTAATGTAGTCAGCTATTGTTTCTTCAAAGTAGAAGGTAGGGAAAAAACAAGTTTAATAACGTGCTTAAGTCTCGGTGATTAAATATTTATTTATTGTTCTTATATCAAAGAACCGAATTACTCTATTGATTTACCTCGTCGATAAGATACTGTCCATGTTTACCTGCCTGCTGATGTAGAGATTGTCCCCACGTTTATCCCGGAATCCTCGGGTCAAAGTCCGAATTGCTGAAGTTCCTGGGTCCCCTAAATGATGCTCATGAACTGTGTCGTAAGGAGTTGCGTAAGGATGACCTTCATCGTCCCCAGGTAACAGAACTGGTGAAATATGGATTTCAGACATTTTATTTTTCATTGATTCTCATCTCAAACATTTGTCTTTACTGTTTTAAAACATCTACACGTCCCTATCAAGAGAACAGTTATGACGTACATACACACCCAATGTTTGGGTACAATTACTGACCGTACTACTGGCAGTCTTGGGTTAATACTAGACGTAATA
This sequence comes from Tachypleus tridentatus, assembly GCF_004210375.1. Classification (NCBI taxonomy): domain Eukaryota; kingdom Metazoa; phylum Arthropoda; class Merostomata; order Xiphosura; family Limulidae; genus Tachypleus; species Tachypleus tridentatus. The sequence goes on from NC_134827.1 coordinate 31,722,480, forward strand.
AAAATTTGGAAGGTTTAGACTAATGACAGATCCTTTTTGAAATATATATGTAAAAACGGTTCAGTTTGGGTTGAGAAAATATTTTACGTTGAGGACCGAACAGCGTTTCGACCTTCTTCAGTCATCGTCAGGTTTACAAAGAAAGAAAGAGGTAACTGACCGGAAGCTGACCACATGTTTGAAAGAGGTTGTGTAACTGAGTGTCGGAATGTAGAGGGCATGCTTAGATGTTTGATTATATTTATTAATACAGGTATAAAGGTGTTCCTTTGTATTGGCTTATTTTGGGCTTGAGTTGTTGCATAAGTAAGGCTTCTTTAATACTGCGTTTGTTTATGTTTGTTTCTTTATTTAGTATTGAGTGTTTTCTATAGTTATGTTGTGTTTATTTGATTTGCAGTGTTCAAAAATGCGTGAAGGTGACTTTTTGTGTTCTTTGAATCTGGTTTCCATTTTTCTACTTGTTTCTCCAATATAGAAGTCGTGGCAGTTATCACATTGTATTTTATAAATAATGTTGGTGTGGTGTTTGTCAGTGTAGTTTTTACATAGTATAGACCTCAGGTTTGTGCCTGGTTTTTGAATAAATTTGGTATTAACTGGAATATCATATTTTGTTACCAGTTTTTGCCAAATGTTGGTTATTTTTCTGCTGATGTCGGGAATATATGGTATGCAGCAGTATATGGTTTCGTGATTTTTTTGATTCGTCACCTTCAGATGTTTTCGAACACTGCAAGTCAAATAAACACAACATAACCATAGAAAACATTCAAATACTAAATATAGAAAATATAAACAAACGCAAAATTAAAGAAGCCTTACTTATACAACAACTTAAACCCAAAATAAACCAACACAAAGGAACACCTTTATACCTAAATTAATATAATAAAATAAATAACATTATATATTCAAACATCTAACCCCGCCCTCTACATTCCGACACTCAGTTACACAACCCCTTTCAAACATGTGGTCAGCTTCCGGTCAGTTACCTCTTTCTTTCTTTGTAAACCTGACGATGACCGAAGAAGGTCGAAACGTTGTTCGCTCCTCTACGTAAAATATTTTCTCAACCCAAATGAGCCGTTTTTACATATATATTTCTCTACAAGTGGGTTTTCTCAACATCACAGATCCTTTTTGACAATATGATCGAATGGCAACCAGACAAAAAACACAATGGTTTCTTTTATAGCCCAATAAGAATTATATTTGTATAAGCGTCATCACTGATAAACTGGAAGACATAAAGTAAATTATATGGCAAGAACAAAGAGAATAAAAAATGAAATGTGTAATTTTGTAATTCGTTTCGAAGTTTGACAACGATTTCACATTCTGACGTAGTTTATATTAAGCTAACATCCAGGTACATATGACTCAGTGTCATATTTTCTTTTCCATGTTCATGTTTAAAACGAACTTTAAGTAAAGAGATATTTAACCTCAGACAAAAAGATTGTGTGAGATAAAATTTCCAATAACTGTCAAGACAGTTATGCTATTATTGTAAAAGATAAATCGAAGTACACGTTACCACTGGCAGATGGCACCACTGATGATATAGGACGAGACTGGCTAGAAGAAGATGATCTTTGTGTTCCATCATCACTGGAAATTCCAGTTGACATGCATCCGTGGTTAGGTGGCGCTTCAATTTCCTTCAGAACCATAGTCTCCGCGGCTCGTCTGGATTTAAACTGTGAATTTCTGGATCCTTCTGATAAATCCAACGATTTTTCTCGTTACGAGCTCATCTCTAAATTATTTCTTGTTATTCAAAGAATAAAACTGAACATAGATCACATAAACAATCAACGCAGTATAATATACTAATACGCATGTAACTATTTTTCGAGATAATGTTTCTAACATTGTAGTTCAACTGCATTTGTTCTGTATTTCTTAATTTTGGACGGCAGTACCACATTTCATCACCAGAATCATTGATGTTTTCTGTTGTTTTTTTTTTAATTTCGCGCAAAGTTACTCGAAGGCTATCTGCGCTAGCCGTCCCTGATTTAGCAGTATAAGACTAGAGGGAAGGCAGATAGTCATCACCATCCACCGCCAACCCTTGGGCTACTTTAACCAACGAATAGTGGGATTGACTGTCACTTTATAACGTCCCCATGGCTGAAAGGGCGAGCATGTTCGGTGTGACGGAGATTCGAGCCCGCGATTCTCGGATTACGAGTCGAATGATTTAACCACGTGGCCATACTGGACCTCCGATGGTACTAAAAAATTCATAGTAAAGGTTTATAAATTGTGCTTTTTGAAAAGATAATTCGAGTAAAAATAAACAATGATATAAAAATCAATAATTGGTGTTAAAATAAATAATAATACCTTATTAACCCTTAACCTTATTCGAATTTGCAAATGACTCATATAAAAATTAATAAAATTTATGTTTCACAAACTTCGTCTAGTTCATACCATAACAGTTGTTCTTTATGAAGTTTCATAATAAAAATAGCGTCTCAACCGCCACCAGTGGAACAGCGATATGTCTGCGGACTTACAACACTAGAATCCGGGTTTAAATACTTGTGGTGGGCAGACCACAGACAGTCTATTCTGTAGGTCTGTGCTTAACTTCAAAACAATAGACTCGACATGGCTAGGTTGATAAGGCACTCGACTCGTAATCCTAGGGTCGTGGGTTCGAATCCCCGTCACGTCAAACATGCTCGTCTTTTCAGCCGTGAAAGCGTTATAAAGTGACGGTTAATCCAACTATTCGTTGATAAGAGAGTATCCCAAGAGTTGGAGGTGGGTGGTGATGACTAGCTGCCTTCCCTCTGGTCTTATACTGCAAAATTAGGGACGGCTAGCGCAGATAGCCCTCGAGTAGCTTTTCGCGAAATTAAAAAAAAAAATTCGTATAATTTACTCTATTCTTTATATTCTATTATAAATCACCCCCAGTGTCTCAGCGATATGTCTACGGATTTACAACGCTAAAATCCGGGTTTCGATACCCGTGTTGGGTTGGGCAGAGCACAGAGAGCCCATTGTGTAGCTTTGTGCTTGAATCAAAAACAAGAACAACCTATTATAAGTCATTCGGCTTACGACGTTTAGGTAAGCAGAAGACAGTTAACCCTTTCTGTGACTTCACGACAACCAAATCACTCGTCATTGTGCTCCTCAATATCTCTAGTTAGTTTACAGTAGATTTAGGCTTACCACTGCTGCTGCTGTGATGGAAACTTCTCTTATTACACAGAACACAGCCGACAACAATGATGATGATGATGATAACAACTGAAGTGATAACAGGCACAATTATGGTGACATCCAAGAGGAAAGGTAATGTTAGCTCAGACTCTTCAGGCCTCGGAGGAGTGGTCAGCACTTCTAACACAGGCCCTTCTGTTTCAGAAAAAAAACAAAAAAAGTTTCGTTTTGAGTTACAGCTTTTACAGAAGAAAAATCAGTTTTTAGAACGTACGACGTTTCGATTACTGGTGGAGCGTTTCAGTATTTAAATCAATATTGAACATCCAACAGTGTATTTAAATTGTGGAACTGATTGTGGCTACTTATTCAAAATGCAATACAAAATGCAATGTAACAGTTGCCTGGCCTTTTTACAAAGGTGAAACAGGACATCAATTGAAGATCAGTTTAATTTGTTTGTTTATTTGTTTTGAATTTCGCGCAAAGCTACACGAGGGCTATCTGCGCTCGATCAGGTTAAAAGAACACCAAAAACACCTTTCGAAAAAATCCGTAAGTATATGAATAAAAACAAAGTGTTTTCTTGAACATAACGTCACAGTGCTAGTCATAAGCCTAACACTAAGAGAAGAAAAAAAATCAGAGAAGGTTTACTAATAAAGTCAGTGAACCCCACAGTCAACAAATACCCACGTGCATCTCTATATATCATTATTTCCCCACACATTCCTAAGCTAGGGCAAATATTTTTCATACAATATTCCATATTATTTTTCGTTTAACCGTACATAAAATCTGCAAAATTCATCCAGACTGATATTTACCAGCATGAGTAACTACAATCAACTCTAGAATATAAATATGTTATTAGATTTTGAATACTGAAACATATTTTACTGTAAAACCACCTGTAGTGGATAATGATCGCATCAGTGATCGAAACGGCTTAACTGTTATAATAATTAATTTTACTTACTGTAAAAGCTGTAAACTGTGATAAAATAGATAAATATTTTGCTAAGAAGTATGAATTTAAAAACACCGAACCAAACCTAACAATGGCAACATGGCCCTCAGGTTCAAACAGTTTTCATGACTATTAGAAGTTACTTTATAATATATATAGAGTAAAGTCTGTTAATAAATAACTCTTAGATTCAAATAGTAAAATTTTCATTCAAACACAAGCCTAATAGAAAAATAAAATTATTGAGTCTTGGAAATGGTAAAATATAAATTGGTTTTAACAATGAAATTCCTGCTGATAACAATACATAAAGATAATACAAAACCTGTTATATTGGTGATGAAGATAAAACACGTGGATTTAACAATGATAACAATGCTTATTGATAGATAAAACATATTATATTGTGATGCAAACAGATTACGTGGTTTTATAAACGTTGTTCGTACTTGATAACAATACAAACAAACCAATCCACCTGACAATGTGTTCTGATTGGTAAAAATGTTTATTAACAATACACAACCTGCTATATCTTCTTGGTAAGGTAAACAGAGCACGCACAGTTTACCAACTACAGTAATGTAATATTTAAAAGAAATAATTCTATAATATAATATAAAATCCGATATGTTCGTGATCCACAAACAATAAGTGCAAAACGACTGGTTTGGGTTGAGAAAATTTTTATGTGGAGGTTCGAACAACGTTTCGACCTTCTTCGGTCATTGTCACGTTTACAAAGAAAGAAAGAGGTAACTGAACGATAGCTGACCACATGCTTGAATGCAGTTCTGTAATTGAGTGTGGAAATGTAGAGGGCGTGCTTATATGTTAGATATATTTATTAATATAGGTATAAAGGCGTTCCTTTATATTGGTTTATTTTGGGTTTAAGTTGTTGTATAAGTAAGGCTTCTTTAATTTTGCGTTTGTTTATGTTTGTTTCTTTATTTAGTATTTGAGTGTTTTCTATGGTTATGTTGTGTTTATTTCACTTGCGGTGTTCGAAAACGTGTGAAGGTGAATTTTTATGTTCTTTGAATCTGGTTTTCTCAACCCAAACCAGCCGTTTTTACACAATTTCTCTACAAGTGGGTTTTCTCGTCATCACTGAATAAATGAAGTCTAATAATACGGTTTGTAATAAGGCTTACTGATACTATAGTATCCACGATACTTGTGATACTAAGAATGGCTCAAAGTATATAGTTCCAAGCATTAAATACTGTTAAAATGCATTAAGGATTTTTAGATAACTATGTTTTTGTTATCAAACTCCAAAGAATCAACCAATTAATTATTTATAATTTTATCTATATAATCTATATAATTATATCCATATAATAATATGCTTGTTCTTGTGTCTGTCACGAAAATGACGTGTGTGCGCATGCGCATTTAGATAGTAGTGCGCGCACGCATTATCGTGAGAGACAAAGTAAGTGTTATTACAATATAGCAGCTGAAACTCGCAAGACATTTGCTCTCATATAAGTGTCTTTATTGCAACAGTGCTTTTTAAATACAAGATTTATATAATAATACATATACATTTATATAATCGTATACATAAAAATATTGTCATACTACAACTCTGCTTTCAGTACGCCTTACAAACATGCGCAGTAAGACGTTTACCCAGAAAAACAGCGCAGGCGCGTGCCTGCGCCAGAGAGCTCTAAAACTCAACAAACAAGTCATCACAATTGCTCCATGAACAAAAAATGTGGAAGTAAATACTCTTTATTAAACATATATTAAATTAATATTAAAATATTGAAGTTTTCAAAAAGGTATGACGTTAAGTCTTGGAACAGCACTATAGATTTATTTATAGATAGTACTAAGTACAATATAGTTTAGCCCTAACTAAGCTAATGTTAAAAACGTACAGAGTACAGTGATTATTCATCTCTTTATCGAACTTAGGCCTAACAGTACTAGAGGTTTTATAGCGTACGACCTAGTGGATATACCCATTTCGGTGTCTACAATTACATTTCATTTGCGTTATTATTCAAATCTTGCATTTAAAGAAATGCTGTTACAATAAATATAGGTAGAATGGAAGAAACGTCATCTGTGATATTGTAATTTTCCTGAAAGGGAGCCGAAGATCATCTGGAGAGTCACCTGTTTTAACTATTTACACCTCTATACAGTAGTGTGTCGTCTGTCAGTTAGTCTGTAGACATTAAAATGACGTCACATAAGGGACTCTTACCAGTTGCAATTTGTACTGTTGTGACGTCACTAAAATATGCACATACCATGAACCACGAGAAGAATTATGCACTCTGTATGCTACAACACAGCACGACATATAAATTTCAAAAGGGAAAATTAAATACATTTGTTACTCTTAATTTTGGTTCTATTCACTTTTGAAACAAATTACTTACGGATGCCCTGCACAAATACATCTAATCATATACCGAATTCAAGATACCTTACCTTCATATGTAATATTCAATGTTTGAAACTCATATTGCGCTTCTGTTGCTCCCGCGCTGCTGTAGGCTGTCACTTGGAGGTCGTACCACGTTCCTGGAGAGAGATTTTGTATTGTGTACTGCGATTGGCTGGAGAGTACTCGTTCTTTTATGGTCCTCCAATGAGAAAGGGGCTTTCTTCGTAGCTTTATCGAAAAACTTTCAATGGGACATCCACCACTTTGCCATGTAAAAAGGTTGAGCCTTGCAGACGTTGTATCAGAGAAAATAAAGTCGTTCTTAGAAGGTGATAGAGGAGCTGAGAAACAGGGAAACATTTGTTACTGAGCAATAGCTTAAGATATAAGTAAGTTGTACGTTAACTAGGGTTAGCATAAGTTAGTGTTAGTTGTACGTTAACTAGGGTTAGTATAAGTTAGTGTTAGTTGTACGTTAACTAGGGTTAGCATAAGTTAGTGTTAGTTGTACGTTAACTAGGGTTAGCATAAGTTAGTGTTAGTTGTACGTTAACTAAGGTTAGCATAAGTTCGTGTTAGTTGTACGTTAACTAGGGTTAGCATAAGTTCGTGTTAGTTGTACGTTAACTAGGGTTAGCATAAGTTAGTGTTAGTTGTACGTTAACTAGGGTTAACATAAGTTAGTGTTAGTTGTACGTTAACTCGGGTTAACATAAGTTAGTGTTAGTTGTACGTTAAAAAGAGTTCACATCAGTTGATGACAGTTGTACGTTAAACAGTTAACATCAGTTGTTGATAGTTGCACGTTAACTAGAGTTCCATTCTAAAATATTTACGGATTGCGACGACTCCTTTTAATATAGCTCAAAGGAAAGACCAATAATATCTGTAATTACAAGTCCATGAAAGGACAAGTTCACCTGTAACAAACAAAGTCAACTGTGACTTAATCTCCCAAGTTTGAAGGACTGACAATCTTACATCTTATAAGGATTGACAGAAACAAACACACGCACTTACACGAAAAACTAAATATTAAATTCGCTTTTGTAGAATGGATGGTTTTAAAACTCTCTCCGAGGGCATATAACACTAATAAATCGGATTTAGATATCTGATAAAAGCAGAACACAGAAAGCCCATTGTGTAGTTTAACCACTAATAAGCATACCAAAAGCTTAAATATAATCAAGACATCCGTTTATATAACCAGTTAGAACAGGTGGCACACTGCATGCTTGCGAACTTACAATGTTAAAAACCTGGTTACAATTACCGTGGTGGGCAGAACACAGTGTAGCTTTCTGCTTAATTAAAAAACAAACAAATAATATGGAGCTGGGAATGTTATTAATATGGTGCTGATCCGTTTGTGGTGTTTTATTGAAATCTATCAAAGATTTAAAATATTCCTTGGGTCGTCCATCACATTACGAATACCTTCCAACGAATGACCACGTGATGGTGTTAGAAGTGTAACTGTGTGAACCTACTTCAGCATCCATAATTGGTCTTCAATTCTGAATTTTGCTTTCTTTTAGCCCTAATTACATTTAAAATATGAGGTTTACGAATGATTTTGAAATATGTTGCGCGACGTCCCTCCTATTTTTTTTCTCCATATATTTGTAATAATACAATAAATTATAACATTTCAAGACGGAAAAAACTTACCAGCGCCATCTGTACGACCAGTCAAGAACTCGCTTGGCTCGCTTCTCCCTACACTGTTCACTGACACGATATAAAATTGATACCTAGAACCACATTTAAGCCCTCTAGCGATATAGGACGTTTCTTGAGAACGAAGGGTGGTCTTCACCCAGTCATGGTGCTCCTCTCTCTGGTATAAAATATATTCTAGGAATAATAACAAAAGTTTTGTAAAATGTTAAAAATAACTAACAGAATACATCTCTTTGTTGGCTTTAAAAATCCAAGACGAAATGAAACAAGTCGTGACGATAATATTAATAAGAGAAAAATAATAGTAACTTATGACAACCTACCGGACAATATAAAATTAGGTTTTAATAAACATTCGTATTGTCACAAAACGAGTATGTTTAAAAACACCCTAATACAAAATAAAATTCGATGAGTTACATGACGGTTATTATATTTAGAAACACGACAGACGACTTATGTTAAATTCTACACTCGTCAAGCAAACTGTGATTTGAAATAAATATTTACAGACGTAAGCTGAGATTTACATAACTTACATTCATGCTCTTTGAAATATTTCTGAACTGAAATCGCAAAGAACTTCTCAGCTGTGAGAAGGCTGTGACAACGTTTGTCTGTTCCGTTTGTTTTTGAATTTCGCGCAAAGCTACACGAGGGCCATCTGCGCTAGCCTTCCTTAATTTAGCAGTGTAAGACTAGAGGAAAGGCAACTAGTCATCACCACCCACCGCCAACTCTTAAACGTCACATTATAATGCCCCCACGAGTGAAAATGTGAACATGTTTGATGTAAAAGGGTTTCGAACTCGCGACCTTTGGATTACGACTCGAGTGCCTTAACCACCTTGTTCGTTCCGTGTATTGTTTTCAGTTTTACTTAAAACAAAGAACACTTCTTATGAACTGTGACGGTTTAATATACAATACAATGTAAATTAACTTCAACAATAAAATTATATTGTTTATGAATGAACAGGCTCACAAAAAAAATCTCTTTAATTTTAAATTGTCCTTCCTTTTCTTAACTAACTATAAACTGTCGTTTATTTATGAATTAATTTTAACTGTCATGTATTTTTAATTATTTTTAAATTGTCTATTCCGAAATAGAGTAAACACAAACCCCTCGGTGGACTCAGCAGATAGCCCAATGTGGCTTTGCGATAAGAAAACAGACAGACAAACAGTAAACATAAACTGTTGTTGTTGTTTTAATTAAGCACAAAGCTACACAGTGGGCTATCTGTGCTCTGCCCACCACGGGTATCGAAACCCGGTTTTAGCGTTGTAAGTCCGCAGACATACCACTGAGCCACTGGGGGTAAACATAAACTGACACAAAAATACACATTTATTTTAGAAGATGTAAAATATTTTATTTAGGCTCACTTGTGACACTTGCTGGTTGATTTCGACCTAAAACTGGAGATTTTGGTAAAACCTACCTGTCACAGGACTATCGAACCTCTGTCTGTCTTTCCAGGAGATTGTCAAAGTGTGTGACGTAGATGAGGTGAGGTCTAGTAGTGGCGACGTAGGAGGCACTGTTTAAAGATTCGTACAATGTATAAACTTGTTACGATATCAATCAATAACATGTTCCATGCAGAACTTGTCAAGATATATTTACTGGTTTATCTATCTCCACTAAGTACGTTAAACCTACAGACAGTTCACAATAATTTTTTTTTTTTTCACACAGCTGAGAATGAAAATTCAATCATAACTTGTTTCGTTAAGATCAAAGCTAACCACGTGCTACCTATTTGCACTACAGTAAACTCACTGATCTCAAATGAAGTGACTGCTGGCGTTTAATAGATGAGGTCGAATGAAGTAACAGACTGTTTAATGAATGTCTCTTGAAATTGTCCAAACATTTTAGTAACACAGAAACAAAGCAACTTTAAACAGTAAGTGGTCTTAAACAATAAATCACGATATATATATTTTTTTTCTCATTTAAAGATTCCAGTTTACCAGCGCATAAGAAAAACATTATTATGGTTCTAAATAAATGTGTGTGATTCAATTTTAGAACACCATATGTTTTATTAACCCTAAAGCTAGCTATTTAAGTGCTCACTACGCCTAACTACTGGGTAAACATAGATAGAATAACAGAAAAACGAAAATCTGACATCTAAAGCTGATTAAGAACGAAACAGCTTAGTAGTTTTACTTTAAGACTTAGTGTGTGATTTAATGATACATTAACAGACAGGTCAAAGAAATAACCACTACTGGGAAAACGTGGAGGAAGTGGCCCTCCCCTTAGACTACAATTGACCATTTTATAATGACTCAAATGGCATTTTGTCTTGGACAAGAACGTGTCTAAAACAACCAAAGGAATGTTTTCTTGGCAAAAACTGGGTTTCAATACTTGTGGTGGACACAGCACAGACTGACTATTATGTATGTTTCTGCTTAACTACAAACAGACAAACTCATCATGATAATGCTATCACAGTTTTCACGACTACGAAAAAGTTACGCATTGACTTAACTTATGTTTAATTAGCACCATTATTAATTAATGGATTCTATTTAGTTTATATTACAATATATAATATCGTGCAATGTATCTAAACAACCTGCCAGGCCATATAACAACAAAGGTTCACATATGGTAATTAACCATACGTTGGCAAGTACAAACTACAAATGCTCAAATGTAACATCCCCATTAAACAAATCAAATGTTAAAACGCGGAATAAATTAATTATCCAATAGCTTAAAAATCATATTGTGTCTTAGGCCTTTCTCACCATCAGCCAACGTTTCAATCAGTACACTCTCGGACAGCGGACCTGATCCTTTTCCGTTAAATGCTTGAACCGAAACGGCGTACTTCGTCGATCGCTGCAAGTTTGTCACGTGAGTTTCCATTTCTTTCTTGTCGTTTATTTCTACAGTTTTGTACATAGACGTTTCTGGTGACGTCACTATGGTATATCTGATGTAGTAACCTTTGATTCTGCCGTTCCAGAATTGTTCTTCTGGCGGCTAAGACAAAACATTAACAGTTTTAAAAATAAAGTGTCCTCTGAGCACACCTCAAACCATCATTCTCATTTAACTTATAACAAATACGTATGTATAAGTTTAGAAGCCATTATTAGCGTTGATATATTACAGGAAGCTAACACTATTCTTTAAGTATTGTTTAGAAATCATTATTACATAACAACAGAAGCGAAGTAACTTTCAGAACAGCCAATGAAATCAAATCACAACAAATCAAAATGTTGGTATCGATATTCTGTTTTATGTCATTCACAATAAGTAGAATCTTCCCCGCGAATTATTCATTTTTATTATATTTACATCTTTGTTTTTCAAACCAAAATAATCCTACATAAAATCTATTTTAACATCCTGTAGAATGAATCAAATAGTTATCCGATTGTTGAAATCCGCCAGTTCCTCGTTGCTGTCCAATCAACAGAGCTCATCGTGTGGTCTGATTCTTACCGTCTAATCAACGGAGCTCATCGTGTGGTCTGATTCCTACCGTCCAATCAAAATGTTAGCTATAGTTACTTTTGCTCAGGCTCTTATTATTAACATATTTTTTGTTTACAGTATTGTTAAACGTGCGTATGTAGTGTGAATACGCACCTAAATTCACCAGATCCTCAATGTGGATTTACACCGCTAGAAACCGGGTTTCGATACTCGTGGTGGATAGAGCACAGGTAGCCCTTCATAGAGCTTTGTTCATAATTCAAATCAATCATTCGATCAACCATTTAACCCATTTTCAAAACAAATTCCAAAGATGTCAAAAGTTTCTCCTTTGTTCCCCGAACTTTTGTTTTTCTTTTTTGGTGAAATTTACCCACAATTCATAGTGCAATTTGACCTTTCTGATTTGAGAGATTTTTAAGATATAATGCATTCAGGCGTTAACGAACCAATCAAAAAACGGCAGAATCTAATGATTGGATTATTTGGTTTATTTGTAGGAGAGAAATGTCAGACTTAAATATTTTGTAGTCTTGTGGTGAGTCAGTGCTATGTCTGCGGTCTTATATCGCTAAAATCCCGGACTTTATCCCTTGCGGTGAAAGCAGACAGTCCATTGTGCAGTTTTGTGCTTACAAACATAACAAAATAATAACAACTAACCAAAAAAATTCACGTAAGAACCTCGTTGTCTTTTGAAGTACTCATTAATTTACAAGTTATTTAATGTTTTATATTACTTCACTATAGTTTATTTGCATGCGATCAATAAATTCAATTAACCTTTTGACTGCCAAGTATTTCAGCTGCTACAATACAACTCTAATGGTTCTTCATTTTGTAACTTTTTCGTGACGCCATTTTGGATCGAAAGTGAAATAATTTGTAAGTAGGTCAAATGCATGTATGGTGCTGACATCTAGCGTTGAAGTTAGATATTATTGAGAACGAATTAACTTGTCCGTAGCACTGTGTTACCGATCGGCTTGGACGAGTTATCTCGTCTACGGCACTGAACAGGTTAAGAAAACAGTAAAGAATTTCGACAAATAGTTTTATTTTACGTTTTTGTATGACCAAAAGTGCTTATATGCCCAGAAGTGTTTCTTTCCTAATACAACATAAGAATAAAAAACACGTTTTGTAAAAATAATAAAGATGAAACATTATAGAATGGACGGCAACTGCCTGTGGTGGAGGCACAAGTAAAGAGGACCACGTTTCGAAAGTCTTCCGCCTTTCGTCTTCAGAAGACTTTCGAAACATTGTCCTCTACACTTGTGTCTCCACAACAGGCAGTTGCCGTCCATTCTATATAGTTTCATCATGAATTCTCTGCCTAAACAATCTATCAAATAATAATAAAGATAATTTTTATAATTCTGTTACACAAACTAAAGTATGACTATGCCTACAATATCACAACTGTAACTACGTCTACAATATCACAATTGTAACTACGTCTACAATATCACAACTGTAACTACATCTACAATATCACAACTATAACTATATCCAAACCTATTCACCATCTGAACTGTCGTGTGCTTTGATTCATACTGTCCAATCATCGTCGTGTGGTTTGATTTATATCATCCAATCAGAACTTTACACGTAGTAATTTTTAACACAAAAATAGTTATCTTGGTGCCGGCTCTAAAGGTATGTTTAACTATTGACTTGAGAATAGAGATGACAGTTCGGTGATAACCGTACGACTAAGATGTCTTCTTAAATAAGAAGAAACTTTCCCAATAACGAAGTTAATCAAGTTGATAATAATTTAACTCACTTAATCAACTGCACGCCATAACAACTGCTGTTCATCGAGTTGATACCTTGATCTCTACTATGCTCTGTCTTATAAAAGCCAAGCTGGTATCGAGTGAAAGGTCTCGTCAGCACCGGCTATTGCGGATATAATGTGTTTAACTTATGGTCACGTATTATTATTTATTTATTCTCACACATTTCTGATATTGGCTTGGAACACCAGGTGGCTGCACAAAAAGTTCGCTGGAAGGACTACAAAACTGTGAGGAAGAGGTCACATGGGGGACCTGACTGCATTATATTCGGGTCAGTAGCACGTGTACAGTGTCCAGAAATGTTACCAGCCGAAGAGAATCGAAAATTCTGTATTACAAGCACATATTACGAAGCAATGTGTCATGTTTTGCTTTGCAAACATAAACAGCCCTTCGCTTCGAGCAAGGTTTGGACGATTTAAATTAGAGCAGTAAATTTCGAGTTCGAACCACACAGATATTTAACAATTGCCAATATACTTTTTCCCTGTTCTCCTTGCTCTGGCATACTATCCAATTTCCGGTTATTAAAAGCGGTGGATAGAGCTCCCTGTTCATAGAACTGGTGTTTCATCACTACACCAGTCTCTTGTTCCTACACTGTCTCAGAACTGCATCCACAACTAATGGACGCAAAAAACAAGCAAGCTTCAACATGTGTCTGGAGTGTCGGTATGAGATATTTTGCGGTTAAAGCTCGAGGGATTATTGAGGTAATAAAGAACTTTAGATTTTCTTTGCCCTTTTCGTGGTAGTAGTGAGGGTTGTACTTAAAGATTTATGGTTTTAGAATACTTGAAATGATTAATATGGCATATTTGAAGATGCTTCAAGCAGTCAGGGGAAGTTAAGAGAGCTAGAAGTGACTCGAACAAAGAAATATTAGCTTCCCTTACAAAGATGTAATGTGGTAGGTGTCTGTTAGAAATCATATAAAGAGTTTCCTAACATTATGATATGACAGATGTAATGGCGGTAAATTAAGTTAAAATATCCGATTATTTCATAAAATATTTTACTGAATCTTCGAACCAAAACACACTGAACGAGTATATTACTCAAGAAATTTGACACTACGTAAGAGTTCCATCTATCGGTATACTGTTCAAAAGTACCACTTACTTCCCACGAGACCTTAACTGAATTTGGCCCTGTTGCTGTGGTTTGCACGTTCAGTGGAGGTGCCCCTGGTGCTGAGAACAGTTATGAACAGAACGTTAGAACGACAAAAATAAAACAAAATGCCGAAAACCTTTATCTTTTGTATTTCTAATATTTAGCAATAATTTTTTTTTTTAAATAATCAATTTTTTGGGTAAAATTAACTGTAAAACTAATATTCATTCAAATGTTAACAACACTTCTATAACATTTAGCTATGTAAGTATATTTACTCCAGCTCTGTTATTGAATATTTCTAAATTAAAATGTTACTCAGTGATGGGTTCAACGCACCGCTGTGGAACTCTTTTACAAAATTATCGCTTAGCAACAGCATGACACGAGTAAAAGCGACATCTAACAAAATTCCAATTTAACAATATTTATTTAAAATTCTTTAAGCTGGAATATTATATTATTTTTCGAGCGTAATCTTTTACCTGTAAAAGTAAAATCTAATCACGTGGAATTTTTGAAGTAAAAATATTTTCAACTTAGAGATAAACCCAATCAAATTATCATTCATTAGTTATTTTGTATAATATCTGGTGCAAATATAACAGTGTTCGTGATGTTTATTTACTTTGGATTTCACATTATTTTTTATTAAAGCTTCCAAAATATTTTTTTTTGTTTACACATAATATTTCACACGTTTAAAAAATTTATTTTGTATTAACTAGAATGATATATTCAGGATTACGGTGCTAAATATCGGTTTTCAATACCCGTGGTAGGCACAGCATATATAGCCCATTGTGTAGCTGTGTACTTATCAACAACCAAAGCAATACTTTTGGTTTTTCCATGTTCTTAGCATCTAGTAATTATGTCCTTAGCATCTAGTAATTATGTTCTTAGCATCTAGCAGTTATTTCACCACTTAACTGTTTTATCTATATATAAATGTTTTTGCAGTCCATGCATTTCATTTTACAAATATTTCATTATTATATTTTATTGTTTATTTTTGTAATTCCGTTAGATGTCTCTGTCATCATTGTAGTGCTGTTTCCATGGAAACGTTTGTGAAAGATCCTCAGTGTAATACCAAATGTATCACTATGTAACATTTTGTCTAACGAAGGTTCCAGTAAAGGAGCTAAAGGGTGAAACAACTAGGTGCAATTGTTCTGCGCCCCTTGAATTGAGGATCTAGCCTAACTAAGAAAAAAATATTAAAATATTTAATCAAAAACTGAATTATCATGGGTAAACATGTTTGAAACTGAGTTTTCTATAACGATAGCGATTTTAATTATTTCATATTAACATATTATGTAATTTTTCATTAATACATTCTCACAGCTTGAAATGCTCAGAATATGACTAATAGGTAGTATTTATAGTTTCTTGATCGCTCAATTTGCTGATATACAATACAGCAAACTCGGGTTCGATTCCCGTGATGTACAGAATGCAATATCCCATTGTGTGCATCATACAATGATTTATGTATCAAGTTTCCTTTTGCTAGCCCTACAGAATTATTCTAGGCTATCTAAAGCCTTAACTCGGCCCTGGTAAGTACCATGGACACTTTTATGAACGTTCTCCACTGTTGTGCTGAACCAATGACCAGGTCACATCTTATATGACAATTGTTATTTATGTGGGAAAAATATCTTAGAAATTTGATTTATCCCAACATTTTACTGCGTCAAGTAGCTTCATTTGCTTGGAATGTTTCACTTTTATTGCATAACAATATCTAATGCTTTGTTTGTTTTTGAATTTTGCGCAAAGCTACACGAGGGCTATCTACGCTAGCCGTCCCTAATTTAGCAGTTTAAGGCTACTGAGAAAAGTAGGCTAGACATCACCACCCACTGCCAACTCTTGGGCTACTCTTTTACCAACGAATAGAGGGATTGACCAACACATTATAACGCCCCCACGGCTGAAAGGGCGAGAATGTTGGTACGGCAGGGATTCGAACTCGCGACCCTCAGATTACGACTGGAATGCCTTAACCCACTTCGATGTGTCGGGCAATAAATCTAATCCTAATAGAAATATTATTTACATAGATTAATACTTAAATGATATTATGTTCCACGTAGGAATTGTGCTGAACTAGAATTAGCGTAAAAATTGTAGTATATGTTTATTGTACTACCACGTTCATATCATATTTTAACTCATATTTTGAGCACAAGTGAGGTCAGATGTCAAGTAACACATCTATAAAAAAACTTGTGTTGTATTACGTATTCGAAATACAACTCTAAATAAATATTTATTTTATGATATCTGATGGTAACCAACATATATTATTATTTGATATATAGAAATCCCCGTACAGAGTAATATAATTATAATGAACGTCTGAAATTTAATATTTTATTTTTTTCTGGTTGTTGCATATTTAACTATAAAAATGTACTTCTTCAAAGTGTTAGACGTAATAATGAACATGTAAATAATATAGAAAACTAAAAATATTTTCATTATTTCCAGTTACCTTCTTCTTCTGTTTCTGCCGTAGAGATGGTGCTGTAGTTACTCTTTCCAACAGTGTTCTCGGCAAAAACACGCACCTTGTAAATTGTGGCGGGAGTAAGTCCGTGAATGATTACAAATGTTTGAGGGGAAGGAACACTTATTTCTTGCCACGTGTCTAAACCAATAGAAAAATACAAAAATTTGACATGCGTTCTCAGTAATGTGTAGATTTACATAGAGAAAGTTCTTATATTTTTTGTGAACCACTTATCTAACTAATTATCACAAAACGTTGTTATTTTTTTAAATTCACTAACCTAATATCTACACAGCTGTCTGTTTCTGTCTCTAGTTTGTTCAATATTGATTTGAAACATCTTCATCAGTTAACCTTTCAGCGGCACAGCGATACGTCTGCGGATTTAGAATGCTAGAAACCGAGTTTCGATACCTGCGGTGGGCGGAGCACAGATAGCCCACTTTGTGTATAAAACCAATCAATCTTCATTAATTATTATCGATTCGAAATAATAGGAACCGAAAAGTAGAACAGTAAAGACCAGAGGTCCAATATTACATCTGAAGGCTTATTAAAAAGGATTTCGATGCCCGTGATGGACACACAAACTGATAGTCCACTGTGTAGCTTTACACTTGACAATAAAACAACAACGATCGTGGTGTAACGAGTTTGAATGTTTTATAAGTGGCCCTTTGAAGGTGTATAAGTTATCGTTCCGGGCTGCAGTTTAAAAGATCCAAGGTTTTAACGTTGGTGTGTCACTGAATAAGTTCCGCACGTTTAGGCGTCAGGGCTTTATCACCGTGCTACTAAATCCCACTATTAGATTAGGGGTTTGAGACAGCGAATGATCCTAACTGGTCGTCGTTACATTTGAGCCCGACATGGCCAGGTGGTTAAGACCCTCCAATCACACCAAACATGCTCGTCCTTTCAGCCATGGGGGCGTTAAATGTTTCAACCAATCACACTATTCGTTAGTTAAAAACGTAACCCAAAAGTTGGTATTTGGTAGTAATGACTAGCTGCCTTTCCTCTAGTCTTACACTGCCAGCGCAGATTACACTCGTATAGCTTTGCGGGAAATTCAAAGTAAGCAAACAAACAAATCTTTTCTTTTATCGGCAGTTTACGTTACGTCTCACAACGCTTGGAAACTTAAGAATTTCTTATATGATCGTCAAACACACCTGTCTTACAAAGCGATCTTCGGACTGAGATAATTAATACTAATAGCCTCTATCCTAAAGGGACCCGGCATGGCCAAGCGTGTTAAGGCGTTCGACGCGTAATCCGAGGGTCGCGGGTTCGAATCTCCGTCGCACCAAAACATGCTCGCCCTTTCAGCCAAGGGGGCGTTATAATGTGATGGTAAATCCCACTATTCGCTTGTAATACAGTAGCCCAAGAGTTGGCGGTGGGTTTTGATGACCAGCTGCCTTCCCTCTAGTCTCATCACAATATAACGATCCCACGACTCAAAGGGCGAGAATATTCGGAAAAGGTTATTGAAAAACCATGACCTTGTCCATCAGACTGTTATAGAGGACAATTTAGTTTGGTTTGAATTCCGCGATAGCCGCTCCTGACTTAACAGTGAAATACTAGAAGGAAGGCAGCTAGTCATCACTACCCACCGCCAACTCTTGGGCTACTCTTTTACCAACGAATAGTGAGATTGACCGTAACATTATAATGCCCCCACGGCTGAAAGGGTGAACATGTTTGGTGCGACCTGGATTCGAACCCGCGACTCTCAGATGACGAGTCGAACGCCTTAACCCACCTGGCCATGTCGGGCCTCCAGAGATGGAAATCTGATAATCTTACCCTCTCCTACAAACTGGAGTTGTCAGTATTCTAGTTAAAGCCCCATGATCGTGCACCTCGCTAGTCATTACTATCATGTTCTTAACATATTTTACACCCGATTTTGTTCTAAACACTCAGTTACACATAAACATAGAGTCAAGTATAGAAAGAACATTCATGGTAAAGAATTTCCTCTTTTCATTTATGTAATATACATAACACAGTGGTGTGGGAGAATTATGTAATATACATAACACAGAGGTGTGGGAGAATTATGTAATATACATAACACAGAGGTGTGGGAGAATTATGTAATATACATAACACAGAGGTGTGGGAGAATTATGTAATATACATAACACAGAGGTGTGGGAGAATTATGTAATATACATAACATAGTGGTGTGGAGAACAATGTAATATACATAACATAGTGGTGTGGGAGAATTATGTGATATACATAACATAGTGGTGTGGGAGAATTATGTAATATACATAACATAGTGGTGTGGGAGAATTATGTAATATACATAACACAGAGGTGTGGGAGAATTATGTAATATACATAACATAGTGGTGTGGGAGAATTATGTAATATACATAACATAGTGGTGTGGGAGAATTATGTAATATACATAACACAGTGGTGTGGGAGAATTATGTAATATACATAACATAGTGGTGTGGGAGAATTATGTAATATACATAACATAGTGGTGTGGGAGAATTATGTAATATACATAACACAGTGGTGTGGGAGAATTATGTAATATACATAACACAGAGGTGTGGGAGAATTATGTAATATACATAACATAGTGGTGTGGGAGAATTATGTAATATACACACAACATAGTGGTGTGGGAGAACTATGTAATATACATAACACAGTGGTGTGGGAGAATAATGTAATATACATAACACAGAGGTGTGGGAGAATTATGTAATATACATAACACAGTGGTGTGGGAGAATTATGTAATATACATAACACAGTGGTGTGGGAGAATTATGTAATATACATAACACAGTGGTGTGGGAGAATTATGTAATATACATAACACAGAGATGTGGGAGAATTATGTAATATACATAACACAGTGGTGTGGGAAAATTATGTAATATACATAACACAGTGGTGTGGGAGAATTATGTAATATACATAACACAGTGGTGTGGGAGAATTATGTAATATACATAACACTGTGGTGTGGGAGAATTATGTATTTCCTTTTTTACAGCTTTTGGGTTTACATTGATATCAGCTCATTCATTTATTCACAGTTATCCAGTTTTTTAAAAGTATAAAAAAGTTTTCTGAATGGGTATTGATGTCACAGATGAACAACAGGTGTCTCTTTAAATAAAGTCAACAGAGCTCACCTTACCATCACACAGGATTGGATGTGGCCTTTCACAAAAGATTTCCCATTCAACTCACCTGAAACGTCGGAAGCGTATTCAACACTGTAATGTGTGATGGCGCTGTGACCATCAAAGGGTTTCCTCCAGGTTACAGTCAAACTTCTTCCGGTGCTATTTTCAATTCGTACACCAGAGGGCGCAGACGGCGTCTCTGTAAAGACACTGTTCTATCCGTAAAGCTTGTCAAAGTTGAAAACTGCATGAAAAAGGCAAAAATCTAATATTCTTTATCTGAATAATAGCATGTATGAATAATTGGCTGTTATAACCACTTTGGTTAACTGATAATCCATATTCTCAACCAGAACCGGGAGATTTTATAGTCCAAAAATTGTTTCAGTTACACAAATAACTGGTTAATTTTCTTCTCGTAAGACAGTGAAATCGACTGAATATTAGCTGGAAGAATGAATGAACAAGAGTTCCCTCCTCTTTCGATTTTTTATTTAAAGGTTTTATATATAAGATTGGTATGTTCTTCCTTTCGCTTACATGTCTGATATGGTTATTTTAAAGATTGGTTTAAAGAGATTTTTTAAAGCAATTCTAGGACTGAACTGGATTTCAAAAAGAGCTTGAAGCAAAATTAATAGAATAGAAAGTATCTTGGATTTGATATATCAAGTTGCATGCATACAGTGATTAGATGTTTCCTAAAAAAATGAATTCTACGTCCTTCAACCAAAATGAAATGATGCAGGTCCAATCATATTAATGAAGACATAACGTTCTAAGCAAGCCGTTTTTACAGACTTCAAACGTTACTTATAAAATACTCTGTAATTCAAGAAATAGCAAGTGGTAGTCAAGACAGTATGTATGTGATTCAAAATTACCTTGCCTGCAGAAGTTTTTAATTTCATTCAGAGAATTGTCCTGAGGCAAAAAAAAACAACTGGTGGTCGACAGATGGAGCCACAAACAAAGTAGAGAGATACCGTTTTTACTTTTGTTTTCCCCATCGCACTAAATATGCTCGCCCTTTCAGCCGTAAGGGTGTTATAATGTGACGGTCAATCCCGCTATTCGTTGGTAAAAAAGCAGCCCAAGAGTTGACGGTGGGTGGTGATGACTAGCTGCCTTCCCTCTAGTCTTACACTGCAAAATTAGGGACGGCTAGCGCAGATAGCCTTCGAGTAGCTTTGGACGAAATTCTAAAACAAACAAATAAACATGCTTTTGTTTTTGTTTATTTTCGCCCAGTGCTACACGAGAGCTATCTGCGCTAGCCGTCCCTAATTTAGAAGTGTAAGGCTAGAGGAAAGGCGGCTAGTTATCACAACCCATGACTAGGTGCGAAAAAAGTAGTAAGATGATGTAACGTATGTTTTAATTCGTTTTATTTCTTTAGGTTACTCTGAATTCTGCGAACATAAATGGTAATCATTATTCAGTGAGGAGTCTAGTAGGGGCAAAGAATATTTAGATATCACAAAAACGAATAAAGACACTGCCTTTAATAAAGTAGGACGGGTATTCATCGATTACAAAAATAATACATTAGAAATGATATATATTTATTATGTTTAGTAAGTTTATTTTGCTTTGGCCTAATCTAGAACCAAACGAAATATTAATTGTTTCAGGTTTCAAGACAAATGGCTAATGATAGGAGACGTCGCACATATAAATCTGAACTTGGCCCGGCATGGCCAAGCGTGTTAAGGCGTGGGACTCGTAAGCTGAGGGTCGCGGGCTCGCATCCCCGTTGCGCCAAACATGCTCGCCCTTTCAGCCGTGGGGGCGTTATAATGTGACGGTCAATCGCACTATTCGTTGCTAAAAGAGTAGCCAAAGAGTTGGCAGTGGGTGGTGATGACTAGCTGCCTTCCCTCTTGTCTTACACTGCTAAATTCGGGACGGCTAGCACAGATAGCCCTCGAGTAGCTTTGTGCGAAATTCAAAAACAAACAAACATATAAAACAAGGACTGATACTGGTATTGACTCCATTATTGTCCGTAAGACTTCACGTGGTTATACATATAAATTTTCTTCTTGTTTGTTGTTGTTCTAGAGCAAATCCACATAGCTGTTATGTCCACCGCGAGGAACCAAATTCCGTATTTTAGCGTTGTAAGTGTTTAAACTCACCATGGAACCAGGCTCGACTCGTAATCTGAGGGCCGCGGCTCGAATACCCGACTGAAACACCAGTGAGGTGACGACACTTTGTTTCGGGTTATGCTGTTTCTATGAGGTATTAACGGGACATTATTGGCAAACTAGGGTGCAGATTTAATTTGGTAAAACGTGACCGTGATATCTAATCTAAAATCTGGTTAATTTTTCCAAGGGAACCTGCTCTGATGACGATTTAATTTTAAATATATTTAACTCAAAAAGCATCAACACTAATCACACCATTTTCTAATCAAGACTTGTTTTCATCTACTTAACTGTTTCCAGTGGAAGTCGGTAAACATTCAGGAAAAGAGAAGTCATTAGGTTTAAATAACAACGAATAAACAATTTTCTAAGACAGCTACATTGTTGTAAGTTTTAACTCAAACTTATTGGTACAAATAATCAGTGTAAGTTACTTCTGAGCTACAAATACCTCTTATTGAACTACTTATGACTACGACGTTTGGCTCATCCATTCTGAGGACTCCTCATGGATAATATGTGCAGCTTGTAACCTATACTTAAGTATTAATAAGTTACGTTTAAACAGTGAGAGTTTATTCATATATTACACGGGTGGTCTACTGGTTAACGTATCTGACAAGAGACCCAAGATTTTCGAGTTCAAAACCTGGTACTATAAACACTGCTTAAATACCAACTTTCATGATTCGTATTTTGCTGGAAAGCAGTGATATTATTGGCTACCTTCTCCATCTTTAAACAACAATATAGAGAGGAAACTCCCAATAAGCCTTCACTCCAATCTTTGTACAAAATATCATCTGACAGCAAAGTGTCCTAATAAACCATTGTATCCTCACTGTTGAGGTCCTCATCAAGTCAGACAATTTACTATACTGGATTCCCCTCCAAACAACTGCAATATCTCTAAGCTGAGCCATCTGATATAATTTTATAAATCCTGAGGAGAACTACCTCTACAATCTGATGCACCTGTTACCATCATGGTTCCTGTTGGTACCACCAGTCCAGTTAACACTTTTTTGGAACTCACTTTTTCAACTTCTAACCATACAAGATGTTATCCAATCCATTACACTACAAAATATTTCAACGAGCTTTTTTCCTCTACGGTATCTATTGGGCAGTAAAGTCTGATTTTAAAATCAGTATACATATTCCTGGCTTAGCTCTTGCTTTCGTTTACATCACTTGGGGGGGAGGGGTGCCGAAAGGCGAGGATATATAGAGTCTGTCTGTTAAAATGTTTCTTGTTAAGGTTCTCTTCTATCTAGCAAACCAAGCTCTTTGGGAAGCTTTACTAGATGAGGAATCATACCAGTCCTCAATGAGACCTTCCTGAAAATGACATCAAAGATAAAAGTACCTGAGTAGATCTGCGGCTACCCTTTAAACATTTATTTATCTACCCATTCGTTACATTCTCCGGACCAACTTTTCCTGAGCGCCTTATTTTCCCTGCCTACTTTTCTTCCGGAATCGCCAAATTTTTGTAACTTATTATTATCATTCTGGTTTTACCAAACTGGAGTCTGAATGATCCAGTGAATAGCGTTGAACTATTGTTGTTTTGAATTAAGCACAAAGCTACACAATGAGCCATCTGTGCTCTGCTCACCACGGGTATCGAAACCAGGTTTATAGCGTTGTAAGTCCTCAGGCATACCGCTGAGCCACTGGGAGGGGCACCGATGAACTACCAACCAAGATAACCTGTATAACGTTTTTCAAGTTACCGTAATACCAGTTAGCCATTTTGTAGGATTCATGTTGAAAGAGATACTATTAATTCCTTGACGACCCTTATAACAATCACTCTCACCTTTAGTGGTTCCTTACATGTCCCTGTTTATCATTAAGCACTATAAAGACAATTTACACGTCCATCAGCACTATCAATAGTCAGTTCCCAATCATAGCAGTCTTAATGTATTGGTACACTTACACATCCATTAGCACTATCAATAGTCAGTTCCCAATCATAGCAGTCTTAATGTATTGGTACACTTACACATCCATTAGCACTATCAATAGTCAGTTCCCAATCATAGCAGTCTTAATGTATTGGTACATTTACACATCCATTAGCACTATCAATAGTCAGTTCCCAATCATAGCAGTCTTAATGTATTGGTATATTTACACATCCATCAGCACTATCAATAGTCAGTTCCCAATCATAGCAGTCTTAATGTATTGGTACACTTACACGTCCATCAGCACTATCAATAGTCAGTTCCCAATCATAGCAGTCTTAATCTATTGGTACACTTACACGTCCATTAGCACTATCAATAGTCAGTTCCCAATCCTAGCAGTCTTAATCTATTGGTACACTTACACATCCATTAGCACTATCAATAGTCAGTTCCCAATCCTAGCAGTCTTAATCTATTGGTACACTTACACATCCATTAGCACTATCAATAGTCAGTTCCCAACCATAGCAGTCTTAATGTATTGGTACACTTACACGTCCATTAGTATTATCAATAGTCAGTTCCCAATCATGGCAGTCTTAATGTATTGGTACATTTACATGTCCATTAGCACTATCAATAGTCAGTTCCCAATCCTAGCAGTCTTAATGTATTGGTACATTTACACGTCCATTAGTATTATCAATAGTCAGTTCCCAATCCTAGCAGTATTAATGTATTGGTACATTTACACATCCATTAGCACTCTCAATAGTCAGTTCCCAATCATAGCAGTCTTAATGTATTGGTACATTTACACGTCCATTAGCACTATCAATAGTCAGTTCCCAATCCTAGCAGTCTTAATCTATTGGTACACTTACACGTCCATTAGCACTATCAATAGTCAGTTCCCAATCCTAGCAGTCTTAATCTATTGGTACACTTACACATCCATTAGCACTATCAATAGTCAGTTCCCAACCATAGCAGTCTTAATGTATTGGTACACTTACACGTCCATTAGCACTATCAATAGTCAGTTCCCAACCATAGCAGTCTTAATGTATTGGTACACTTACACGTCCATTAGTATTATCAATAGTCAGTTCCCAATCATAGCAGTCTTAATGTATTGGTACATTTACATGTCCATTAGCACTATCAATAGTCAGTTCCCAATCCTAGCAGTCTTAATGTATTGGTACATTTACACGTCCATTAGCACTATCAATAGTCAGTTCCCAATCCTAGCAGTCTTAATGTATTGGTACATTTACACGTCCATTAGCACTATCAATAGTCAGTTCCCAATCCTAGCAGTCTTAATGTATTGGTACATTTACACGTCCATTAGCACTATCAATAGTCAGTTCCCAATCATAGCAGTCTTAATGTATTGGTACACTTACACGTCCATTAGTATTATCAATAGTCAGTTCCCACTCCTAGCAGTCTTAATGTATTGGTACATTTACACGTCCATTAGCACTATCAATAGTCAGTTCCCAATCTTAGCAGTCTTAATGTATTTGTACATTTACACGTCCATTAGCACTATCAATAGTCAGTTCCCAATCTTAGCAGTCTTAATTTATTGGTGCATTTACACATCCATTAGCACTATCAATAGTCAGTTCCCAATTCTAGCAGTCTTAATGTATTGGTACACTTACACATCCATTAGCACTATCAATAGTCAGTTCCCAATCATAGCAGTCTTAATGTATTGGTACATTTACACGTCCATTAGCACTATCAATAGTCAGTTCCCAATCATAGCAGTCTTAATGTATTGGTACACTTACACGTCCATTAGCACTATCAATAGTCAGTTCCCAATCATAGCAGTCTTAATGTATTGGTACATTTACACGTCCATTAGCACTATCAATAGTCAGTTCCCAATCATAGCAGTCTTAATGTATTGGTACACTTACACGTCCATTAGTATTATCAATAGTCAGTTCCCAATCCTAGCAGTTTTAATGTATTGGTACATTTACACGTCCATTAGCACTATCAATAGTCAGTTCCCAATCCTAGCAGTCTTAATGTATTGGTACATTTACACGTCCATTAGCACTATCAATAGTCAGTTTCCAATCTTAGCAGTCTTAATGTATTGGTACATTTACACGTCCATTAGCACTATCAATAGTCAGTTCCCAATCTTAGCAGTCTTAATTTATTGGTGCATTTACACATCCATTAGCACTATCAATAGTCAGTTCCCAATTCTAGCAGTCTTAATGTATTGGTACATTTACACATCCATTAGCACTCTCAATAGTCAGTTCCCAATCCTAGCAGTCTTAATGTATTGGTACATTTACACGTCCATTAGCACTATCAATAGTCAGTTTCCAATCTTAGCAGTCTTAATGTATTGGTACATTTACACGTCCATTAGCACTATCAATAGTCAGTTCCCAATCTTAGCAGTCTTAATTTATTGGTGCATTTACACATCCATTAGCACTATCAATAGTCAGTTCCCAATTCTAGCAGTCTTAATGTATTGGTACACTTACACATCCATTAGCACTATCAATAGCCAGTTTCCAATCCTAGCAGTCTTAATGTATTGGTACATTTACACGTCCATTAGCACTATCAATAGTCAGTTCCCAATCATAGCAGTCTTAATGTATTGATTCACTTACACATCCATTAGCACTATCAATAGTCAGTTCCCAATCCTAGCAGTCTTAATTTATTGGTACATTTACACGTCCATCAGCACTATCAATAGTCAGTTCCCAATCCTAGGAGTCTTTATATATTGGTACATTTACACATCCATTAGCACTATCAATAGTCAGTTCCCAATCATAGCAGTCTTAATGTATTGGTACACTTACACATCCATTAGCACTATCAATAGTCAGTTCCCAATCATAGCAGTCTTAATGTATTGGTACATTTACACATCCATTAGCACTATCAATAGTCAGTTCCCAATCATAGCAGTCTTAATGTATTGGTATATTTACACATCCATCAGCACTATCAATAGTCAGTTCCCAATCATAGCAGTCTTAATGTATTGGTACACTTACACGTCCATCAGCACTATCAATAGTCAGTTCCCAATCATAGCAGTCTTAATCTATTGGTACACTTACACGTCCATTAGCACTATCAATAGTCAGTTCCCAATCCTAGCAGTCTTAATCTATTGGTACACTTACACATCCATTAGCACTATCAATAGTCAGTTCCCAATCCTAGCAGTCTTAATCTATTGGTACACTTACACATCCATTAGCACTATCAATAGTCAGTTCCCAATCATAGCAGTCTTAATGTATTGGTACATTTACACATCCATTAGCACTATCAATAGTCAGTTCCCAATCATAGCAGTCTTAATGTATTGGTATATTTACACATCCATCAGCACTATCAATGGTCAGTTCCCAATCATAGCAGTCTTAATGTATTGGTACACTTACACGTCCATCAGCACTATCAATAGTCAGTTCCCAATCATAGCAGTCTTAATCTATTGGTACACTTACACGTCCATTAGCACTATCAATAGTCAGTTCCCAATCCTAGCAGTCTTAATCTATTGGTACACTTACACATCCATTAGCACTATCAATAGTCAGTTCCCAATCCTAGCAGTCTTAATCTATTGGTACACTTACACATCCATTAGCACTATCAATAGTCAGTTCCCAACCATAGCAGTCTTAATGTATTGGTACACTTACACGTCCATTAGTATTATCAATAGTCAGTTCCCAATCATGGCAGTCTTAATGTATTGGTACATTTACATGTCCATTAGCACTATCAATAGTCAGTTCCCAATCCTAGCAGTCTTAATGTATTGGTACATTTACACGTCCATTAGTATTATCAATAGTCAGTTCCCAATCCTAGCAGTATTAATGTATTGGTACATTTACACATCCATTAGCACTCTCAATAGTCAGTTCCCAATCATAGCAGTCTTAATGTATTGGTACATTTACACATCCATTAGCACTATCAATAGTCAGTTCCCAATTCTAGCAGTCTTAATGTATTGGTACACTTACACATCCATTAGCACTATCAATAGTCAGTTCCCAATCATAGCAGTCTTAATGTATTGGTACATTTACACGTCCATTAGCACTATCAATAGTCAGTTCCCAATCATAGCAGTCTTAATGTATTGGTACACTTACACGTCCATTAGCACTATCAATAGTCAGTTCCCAATCATAGCAGTCTTAATGTATTGGTACATTTACACGTCCATTAGCACTATCAATAGTCAGTTCCCAATCATAGCAGTCTTAATGTATTGGTACACTTACACGTCCATTAGTATTATCAATAGTCAGTTCCCAATCCTAGCAGTTTTAATGTATTGGTACATTTACACGTCCATTAGCACTATCAATAGTCAGTTCCCAATCCTAGCAGTCTTAATGTATTGGTACATTTACACGTCCATTAGCACTATCAATAGTCAGTTTCCAATCTTAGCAGTCTTAATGTATTGGTACATTTACACGTCCATTAGCACTATCAATAGTCAGTTCCCAATCTTAGCAGTCTTAATTTATTGGTGCATTTACACATCCATTAGCACTATCAATAGTCAGTTCCCAATTCTAGCAGTCTTAATGTATTGGTACATTTACACGTCCATTAGCACTATCAATAGCCAGTTTCCAATCCTAGCAGTCTTAATGTATTGGTACATTTACACGTCCATTAGCACTATCAATAGTCAGTTCCAAATCCAAGCAGTCTTAATGTATTGGTACATTTACACATCCATTAGCACTATCAATAGTCAGTTCCCAATCATAGCAGTCTTAATGTATTGGTACACTTACACGTCCATTAGTATTATCAATAGTCAGTTCCCAATCCTAGCAGTCTTAATGTATTGGTACATTTACACGTCCATTAGCACTATCAATAGTCAGTTCCCAATCTTAGCAGTCTTAATGTATTGGTACATTTACACGTCCATTAGCACTATCAATAGTCAGTTCCCAATCTTAGCAGTCTTAATTTATTGGTGCATTTACACATCCATTAGCACTATCAATAGTCAGTTCCCAATTCTAGCAGTCTTAATGTATTGGTACACTTACACATGCATTAGCACTATCAATAGTCAGTTCCCAATCATAGCAGTCTTAATGTATTGGTACATTTACACGTCCATTAGCACTATCAATAGTCAGTTCCCAATCATAGCAGTCTTAATGTATTGGTACACTTACACGTCCATTAGCACTATCAATAGTCAGTTCCCAATCATAGCAGTCTTAATGTATTGGTACATTTACACGTCCATTAGCACTATCAATAGTCAGTTCCCAATCATAGCAGTCTTAATGTATTGGTACACTTACACGTCCATTAGTATTATCAATAGTCAGTTCCCAATCCTAGCAGTTTTAATGTATTGGTACATTTACACGTCCATTAGCACTATCAATAGTCAGTTCCCAATCCTAGCAGTCTTAATGTATTGGTACATTTACACGTCCATTAGCACTATCAATAGTCAGTTTCCAATCTTAGCAGTCTTAATGTATTGGTACATTTACACGTCCATTAGCACTATCAATAGTCAGTTCCCAATCTTAGCAGTCTTAATTTATTGGTGCATTTACACATCCATTAGCACTATCAATAGTCAGTTCCCAATTCTAGCAGTCTTAATGTATTGGTACACTTACACATCCATTAGCACTATCAATAGCCAGTTTCCAATCCTAGCAGTCTTAATGTATTGGTACATTTACACGTCCATTAGCACTATCAATAGTCAGTTCCAAATCCAAGCAGTCTTAATGTATTGGTACATTTACACATCCATTAGCACTATCAATAGTCAGTTCCCAATCCTAGCAGTCTTAATTTATTGGTACATTTACACGTCCATCAGCACTATCAATAGTCAGTTCCCAATCCTAGGAGTCTTTATATATTGGTACACTTACACATCCATTAGCACTATCAATAGTCAGTTCCAAATCCTAGCAGTCTTAATTTATTGGTACATTTACACGTCCATTAGCACTATCAATAGTCAGTTCCCAATCATAGCAGTCTTAATGTATTGATTCACTTACACATCCATTAGCACTATCAATAGTCAGTTCCCAATCCTAGCAGTCTTAATTTATTGGTACATTTACACGTCCATCAGCACTATCAATAGTCAGTTCCCAATCCTAGGAGTCTTTATATATTGGTACATTTACACATCCATTAGCACTATCAATAGTCAGTTCCCAATCCTAGCAGTCTTAATCTATTGGTACATTTACACGTCCATCAGCACTATCAATAGTCAGTTCCCAATCCTAGCAGTCTTAATGTATTGGTACATTTACACGTCCATCAGCACTATCAATAGTCAGTTCCCAATCTTAGGAGTCTTTATATATTGGTACACTTACACATCCATTAGCACTATCAATAGTCAGTTCCCAATCATAGCAGTCTTAATGTATTGGTACATTTACACGTCCATTAGCACTATCAATAGTCAGTTCCCAATCATAGCAGTCTTAATGTATTGGTACACTTACACGTCCATTAGCACTATCAATAGTCAGTTCCCAATCATAGCAGTCTTAATGTATTGGTACATTTACACGTCCATTAGCACTATCAATAGTCAGTTCCCAATCATAGCAGTCTTAATGTATTGGTACACTTACACGTCCATTAGTATTATCAATAGTCAGTTCCCAATCCTAGCAGTTTTAATGTATTGGTACATTTACACGTCCATTAGCACTATCAATAGTCAGTTCCCAATCGTAGCAGTCTTAATGTATTGGTACATTTACACGTCCATTAGCACTATCAATAGTCAGTTCCCAATCTTAGCAGTCTTAATGTATTGGTACACTTACACATCCATTAGCACTATCAATAGCCAGTTTCCAATCCTAGCAGTCTTAATGTATTGGTACATTTACACGTCCATTAGCACTATCAATAGTCAGTTCCAAATCCAAGCAGTCTTAATGTATTGGTACATTTACACATCCATTAGCACTATCAATAGTCAGTTCCCAATCCTAGCAGTCTTAATTTATTGGTACATTTACACGTCCATCAGCACTATCAATAGTCAGTTCCCAATCCTAGGAGTCTTTATATATTGGTACACTTACACATCCATTAGCACTATCAATAGTCAGTTCCAAATCCTAGGAGTCTTTATATATTGGTACACTTACACATCCATTAGCACTATCAATAGTCAGTTCCCAATCCTAGCAGTCTTAATGTATTGGTACATTTACACATCCATTAGCACTATCAATAGTCAGTTCCCAATCCTAGGAGTCTTTATATATTGGTACACTTACACATCCATTAGCACTATCAATATTCAGTTCCCAATCCTGGAAATATTTAAACGATTTAAGCCTTTCTCCCTTGGAAACTTCAGTGGATCTCATCAACATAATTACCAATCGCTTACATCGTAAATGGAAGAACGTGACGTGTCAGTTCGTCATAAGTCAAGCTACGTCAGGTTTTCAAAACTCTGACAATTAAGTAACCTCCCCGTATTAACAGGAGGCCCGGCATGGCCAGATGGTTAAGGCATTCGACTCGTAATATGAGGGTCGCTGGTTCCCCGTCACACCAAACATGCTCGTCCTTTCAGCCGTGTGGGCGTTATAATGTAACGGTCAATCGCACTATTCGTTGTTAAAAGAACAGTCCAAGAGTTGGCAGTGTGTAATAATCTAGTCTTACGCTGCTAAATTAGGGACGGCTAGCGCAGATAGCCCTTGAGTAGCTTTGCGCGAAATTCAAAACAAACCAATTATCTGGATGTCGTATCTACCAACGAAATGTAGCTGCTCCGTGACAACAAAGAAATGTTTTAAGTTTTTCCTGAGTGTATTATTCGTGAGTATTAGTAATCCATACAAATTTATTTTAAGACTGTTTTGGCCTGCTCAGAAATCTCATTAAACAAGATAGTATATAATATAATACAGTTGAAATAACTTTAAACTGTTGTATCTCTCACAGAAAAACATATCAATAAAAGAAGAAGGGATGAGAAAAACACGTTGAAAATATCTCACCTTGCACTACTACCTGAAATATTCCTGTTGAATTCCCGTACATATTGGAAATGTGACACATGAATAACCCAGAGTCGTTTCTCTGTACATCTGATATGTATAGCACAGACCTGACCATCGATTTTTTGGCTGTTTCTTCCAAAATATACCTGAGACAATTAATTAAAAATATAATTTATAGTATCCACAAAAGAATATATTTTCTCATTGTAACGTTCTACTGATAGATATATTATTGGAATGGTAAATTCATGTTTAACATTTGTTTATACATGGCTATACTTTCTCTGTTCTATGTGGCGCTAATGCGGTTACGAACTGTATAAATGGCTTTTATTTATATATAAACACACTTCATCTGTTCTATGGATCACTTAGATGGTTATGGACTATCTAAATGGTTGTCAACTGATCGGGTGGTTTCAATTACATAGATAGTTGTGAGCCACATAGACCTTCTGTGTACTTACAGATGTCTACCAACTGTCTAGTGGGTATTAATTGACTCATAATTTTATAAACTGTCAGAATGCTTAGAGGTTTTTGTGTCACTTTGAATGTGATTTTCCCATTTTCATTTTAAATTCGAACTGGTATTATCAGTTTCACTGAAAATGCGCATGCGTCAACTCATGAATTTCGTTGTGATGCACATATATAAGCTGTTATTGTTTCTCCAAAAGAACATTTGTTTTTGCTTAAAATTGTTGGAAAAGTCACATTCAAGTTCTATTTATTTATTTGACAAAAGCAATAGTGTTAATATTGACGCTAAAATTTCAAAAACTACAAATAAAAAAAACATACAGGATTAAACCAGAAATTCTGTAACTCTTGCAATAAATATAAAGTTACTTAACCACATCATATCGAACATACCAGAAGGTTATTTTGAGCAACTCACAAATTAACAGTGATCATTATTACATGACGTGAGATACTTCAGTACTCTTGGCATTAAATATTTGGGTTATCTATTAAAGTGAAATCTGTTTTATTCTATTGTGATTATTTTTATTTCCGTCTTCTTTATTAGCTGTATTTTGTGCGACTGGTTATGACAACAAGGAGAGTTAATAACGGTCGAAATGAATGAGGTTTTCTACGTCTTATCTCATTAAATCCAGTTACAATTCTGATGTGAAGATATGTAACTAGTATCTGAAGTTATAATACGTCATTTCCTTTGTAACTGTTTTTTCACTTAAATGTTTGATGGAAGTGAATCAGAAAAGTCAAAGAGATAAAAATGGGAAAACATTAATTTTAAGTTAAGTGGTGGTTTATAAAAAAGTGGAAAAGCGAAAGGAAACGTTGAATACAACAGGATTATACAACACTAACTAAGTATTTATATATCTACATACGTATAGAATAACAGATAGATAAGTGGTTTTCTACACAGACAGATGACTCAAGTTATATTACATTACTGTAAGAAGCAATTCTACACTGGTAAGGGTATTCCCATATTGTCATTTCTAGGGGGTCTGAGAGTATGGTTCCCCAAATGATTTTTGAAAATTTTTAAACTATGAGATTGAATCTTGAGCCATTTTCAGTAGCCGATTTAGGGTCGTGTGGGCCCAAGGGCTAATAATTTTCTGTGGTCCTACATCCCATGTAATTTTACCTAAATACTCCGCTGACCATTTTAACTACAAATACTGTACACACGCAATGTAATGTATTGAATCAAAAGAAAGTTTTAATACGTAAGAAAAAGTGACCAGGTCATGACCTGACTGGTCTTACTGCTTCCTACGGTTCTTTATTATTATATTACATGTAGAAAACAAAATAATGTTTATTTCTCTTGAAATTCATTTCGTCCAAATCATTTAGTAACTCGACATATTTTTTTCACTTCTTTATAATGTTTGATAACTAAACTAATAACGAGGCTTATAAAAGTTTGTAAAAGTTTAGATCAGTTGAAAACTATATATCAATAAGTTCTTCGTGGCTGCCAATTACGCTAACAATAAAGTAAGTGATTAACTAGAAATTAAAGACGAAAAATAAAACAAGTATAAAAAAAATGCTAGGTTAATCCATATTTCACCTCTACATTATCACGTGGATGTATCTTACCTCCCGTCATACGAAGGAGTGATGTAACGATCATCCTTTGTCCACGTGACTTTCATGGGCATATCTCCTACCCCTTCACAACGAATTTCAAGTGTCTCTTCTAACACCACTGTGTGCACTTGGTGCTGTACGTGCACTGTAGGTGGCGCTGGTAGAATATATCAGAAAAATATTGTTGATAAAAACAAGATAATTGTTTCAGAGTTAGACGATATTTACTGTAAATCTCTATCGTAAAACTTCCTTTTATCTTATAACGATATTAGTCACAAAGTATTTGTAGAATTAAAAGAGTTGTGTGTTAGGGTCCTGTTTATTTACGTGCTTAGGTTATATACAAATACCCTCTTTTAAGCAACATTCTCATATATATATGTGCTGTATTAGCGGGGAAAATGCGCCCCGCGCAACGCCTCTGAATACATTTAACACGTTAACGAGCAAACGAACTTAATCTTCACGTGTAATATATTTTTAACTCAATGTAAAAACGGTCTTCTAAGGTGGCCGTTAGGGGACGCTAAAGAGATGACAACTTCTGAAACATCCGTCTCTCAGTTTGTACCAACTACACCCTTATGCAAATTAATTGAAACAAGACGGAAATTACGATTTTTTCAATTTTTTGCGTTTCATTTCTGAGAATCCAAAAATTACTCACAAATTAATACGTGATATGACCGCCTTTATTTTTCAGAAGATTATTAATCCGCTTTGGCATCGAGTCCACGAGTTGACTGCAATCTTTACTAATTTTTGGATCGCGGTACCACACCTCAATTATGGCCTCAATTAGCTTATCTTTCGTAGTATAGTCTTTTCCCCGAAGTCTTTCTTTACAAATCGCCCAAAGATTTTCAATAGGATTTAAGTCCAGCACCTTTATTCGCGTAAAAGTAATAAAATTCTTTTCAAGTTTCGATGTGTGGCAAGGAGCCAGATCTTGCTGAAAAATGCCAGATTCATCTGGAAATCTCTTTTTCAATTCTGGAACGACTCTTCTCTGCAAAACTTCGATGGACTGTGGTCCTCGCATCATACCTTCTACAATATGTAAGCCTCCGACTCCATAGTAGCTGAAAACCCCCAAAAACGTCTTCTTCAAGGAATGTTTTACGAACTGATTGATGTGAGATTCTCGAAGTTTCTCACTTGGAGATCTGCGAACGTGCAGACTTCTTTGACCCTATACCAAGAAATAAGTCTCGTCACTGAATAACACCTTCCTCCATTGTTCTTGCGTCCAGTTCTTGTATTTCAGACCCCATTGATACCGTTTTTTCTTCATTGAGTTGGTAAGAAGTTGTTTTTTAACTGGTCTCCTTGCCCTTCTAACGCAATTTCGAATGACATAATATATCCCAAAAATAGATCGACCGTACTGCAAAACACAACTAATGACGCCATCTGTGTGAAAAAATGGCTATTAAAGGAAATCAGCGGGTCCAGCGAGCCTACAATGGCCGCCATGCTGAAAATATTGTAAAATGACCATTTGTTTCAATTAATTTGCACAAGGGTGTATATAAGTGTGCATACCTGTTGAGCTTAAGTGTAGAAATCTCTATAACATAACTATTTATTTTAAGATATTCAAATAACTAAACAATATAGAGAAATCTATACTACTGTGTTATTGTGTTGTACTATTAGTGTGATTATTACATTGTTAACACTTATAGCATTACTACCGTTTCACACTAGAATTGATCTATATTTTAACATAATAATTAGTGTGTTCCTTACCATAAACAGTAACTGAGATAAGTTTGGTGAGATCCGGTCCCACATTGTTGCTGATTTGACAGAGATAGAAGCCCTCATTTTGTTTAACCACATCTCTGACGGAAAGAGAGCCATTGTCAAAGATGGCGTAGTGTTGGCTATTGTAGAGAGGCACAAAGTCTTTGGGAGCGTCAGCTGAAAACGGTAAACATTCTTAAGAATATGTAAACAGAAAGATAAGTGGACAGATGGATAGATTTTGTTGATGTTGCAAAATGTTGGTTGTGATTTATCAGTTTGTTGATATATATATATATATATATATATACTTCAATTGGACGCATAGCGCAAACTGTCTAAATTCTAAATATACACGTTTGTATGTATTGTAGCTTTATCGTGAAATCATAGTAATTTATCACTGACGTCACTGCTACGGTACAGTGGTACGTAATACTCCTACGACAAGCATAGCCAACATATTTAAGAAAGAGATTGAAAACCGATATAGTTTCAAAACCAAAACACTCCAACGTAAATTGTAGAACAAATTACCGTTTTTAATGTTTGTTATAAATAACTTGGAATGACTAAGCGGATAAGGCACTCGACTCGTAATCCGAGGGTTGCGAGTTCGAATCCTCGTCGCACTAAACATGCTCGCCCTTTCAGTCATAGGAGCGTAATAATGTGACGGTCAATCCCACTATTCGTTGGTAAAAGAGCTGACGGTGGATGATCACGACTAGCTGCCTTCCCTCTAGTTTAACACTACAATATTAGGGACGGCTAGCGCAGGTAGCCCTCGTGTAGATTTGCGCGAAATTGGAAACAAAGCAAGTAACTTGGATGTTGAACAATTCAAGACATCCTCGTGCGGTATATTCATAATTTCGAGAAGTTGACCGTCTAGTTATTTCAACATATTGACAACTCCTTGTTTTATCTCTCCCAGACATGATAAATCGCTCAGCACGAGAAAAGTGGCGGGAAATCACAGCATGATAAACAAGTTTCATTTCCTCTATTCTATCTACTCTTTTCTTCTTGTTGTTCTTGTTTCTTCTCATATAAGGTCGAAGCAAAGTAATACATGTATTTATTTTTCTTTTCATATCTGTAATACGGGTGATACGTAACTGTTAATATTAGAAAATGAATAGAAAGACTAAACATAGAAACACCTCAGAAAGAGAAGGATAAGATACAGACATTTGTAAACAGTTTGTTTGTTTTTGTGTTTTTTTAATTTCGCGCTAAGCTACTTGAGGGCTGTCTGCGCTAGCCATCCCTAATTTAGCAGCGTAAGACTAGAGGGAAAGCAGCTAGTCCTCACCACCCACCGCCAACTCTTGGGATACTCGTTTAACTAGCGAATAGTGGGATTGACCGTTACATTATAACTCCCTCACGGCTGAAAGGGCGAGCATGTTTGGTGACGGAGATTCGAACCCGCGATCCTTAGATTACGGGTCGAATGCCTTAACCCATCTGGCCGTGCCGGGCCCTTTTTAAACAGATACAGAGCATATGTCTCTTAGATTTAGAAGTATTGGAAGTGGAGAGTCATTTCTGAGGATTTTGAATACATTTCGACTTGGTGAAAAATAATTTATGCCTTCCAAAAAAAACACATTTTAATACCAACATAAAAACATTATTATGTATAGGGTCTCCTCAGTTAATATACATAAGTCACATTTTAGTAACTTTATAAAAACATTATAATGTATTGAGTTCCCTTAATTGTTATATATAAACCACATTTCAATAACAATATAAAAGTATTTTCTACTGGGTCCTTTCAATTATTATACGTGAACCACATTACAATAATAATATTAAACATTATTCTATATTAGGTCCTTTCAATCTATAAATAATAAGGATAACATCATTTATCAGTCTGACGTAAAATTATGTAACACAAGTTATGTTCCTGGATAGTATGTGTTAGTTCTTAATTGCTTGTGTTGTAAAAGTACAGAAAATGGTCATTATTCCTTCAAACTTTGCTTGTGTTACCTGGATAATGAAATTTAGAAATTAACCTATTTTCTATGTAAAAACAGGCAAATTTGCACATTTTCATCTACATAAGGTCTGAATAAAACAACATATGAATCAAGATTTACATGTATTTATACTAAAGTTATACAAACATGTTTAGAAGTGAGTAGTTTTTCGAGATTTGCGACTGTAATGTAAATCACTTTCACGTATCAGCCCCCAAATATAGTCTCCCATCATGTTTTCGTTATACGTTTCCAGGTCACAAAAGCAAAGTTTGAAGATAAAAATAGATCTTTTCCATTTACTTTAGGCCTAAACAATTGAGAAATAACACTTTCTGTCCAGGAACAAGAAAAAGTAACAATTTTGTTACATAGTGTAATTCTAAAACTATATTTATTTAAATGGTGAGAGAAAGAAATATATTACTTGTAATAAGGTTGTTCTAGTAACAAAACTGTTTATTATTTTACTTTGTACAGGAGAATCAAACTAAAAAAATATATTTTATATTTATAGTTAACTGTATAAATTTACTAAAGGGGCCGTTTCGTATTATTCTAATAATTTCTGTATAAACTTTCATATTTATAGTTAGGTGTCATAATGGAAGGTTCTGTTATTGTTTCAGTATTTTCTGCGTGAAGTTTTGTAATTCAAAATCATGTTCAAGGTTATTAAAGGGATCTAACCTTATTATTTTTGAATTTTCTGCTTAAATTCTTATACTTATAGATAGATATATAAGTATATTAAAAGGAATATTTCAATATTATCTGACTAACAACAATAAAAGTCAAAAACAGCTTCCGGGACAGTACATATAATTTTCTCTACCTAACTGATATAGATTGATAAAAATATCCACTTTCGTCAATTGAAGTGTTTTTGTTGGGTTTTTTTCTTTTTTTATAATTTCAAACGGTTATTTCGTTTTCGAATTACTGCCTCTTGATAATTCATGTCCGAAAATCCGTAATCAGGTTTGTAGTACATCAGAGACAGTTCAGAAGAACCCAAAATGAAAGCAACGCATACCACTGTCCAATCCTTAAGTTTAAATAAGTCGCATAAATATTACACGCTTTGTTCGTTACCTAGAGGACTGGAAAACTTAGCTCATAATCTACCCTTAAGATCACGACACAGAGACAGACACTTGGAACTTTATAACGACCTTTGCAAGTAGGTCATGTAAAGAAATAAAAGAAAATAACATTATTTTCGAGCTCAAGAGGATTACGAATTTTTTAAAAATATTCTGGTGTTTTGTTTAAGGTGCACGAGCCAATAATGAATGTTCTTTAAAAACTGACATCAAAGAAGCTTTTAATTCAAAATCAAACAGGGTTTATATTGATTACCTTGTGATAAACGAAGCAAAAATTGTTCCAACTCTTAAGACTCATGAAATAATAGCTATTAGGATAATTGTTTTAAAAGTTGAGAGACAGATAACTCGTGTTTAAGATAATTACTAATTTTAATAATGCCACCAAAAGGTTAATTAGCCTGTCATCTCCAAGCTTTTGCAGTTTGTGAGATCTAAAAAGTAGTTTTTCTAATCGTTAACCTCGTTGTAGGACCTGAAGAAGGTTTCTAATCTTTAACCTCACACAGTCAGTCGATAACATTCATTTGGAAACACATGATAAACACGAGCGTGTGTCTAATTTTCTTATAGGAAAGACACATCGGGTTATTTGCTGAGTCTACAGAGGGGAATCGAACCCCTGATTTTAGCATTGTAAATCCGTAGACTTATCACTGTACCAGCGGGGGACAAACACATTTAAGAACTTTTAATAATTCTGTATTATATTAAACCCATTTTCTAATTCCTCTGTCACCTGCTGGTAGAGCGGTAAATCTACGCTTTTACAACGCTAAAACCAGGGGTTCGATTCCCCTCGGTGGACTCAGCAGATAACCCGTTGTGGTTTTGCTGTAAGAACTACAAACAAAACAAAATGATTCCTCTAGTGATTTATTTATGAAGATAACAATTTAAGCGCCAAAAGCAGCGAAACGTTAAAACCCGATAGCCCTAAAATTTGTGATAAAAATCACGTGAAATGTGTTTTTTTTTTTGTTACGCTCTTCTTCAGTTCTGAAGATTCAGAATCAGCGGTGTTTAAAAGTGATGAATCAGATCTCTCTTTTTGTCTCTCACAATTCACTGCCGAAGAGGTTTTTTGGTGACACTAGAATTCGTTAGTTAAACTGCAAGTTTTCTGAAACGCTCTTTATGCGGTATAATAAAAAACAACAAGAGCTGAAAGCCAGTTTTTATCACGAATATTATAAAGTGCATAAGACCACAATGCTACGTTACGCGAGGGCTATCTGCACTAGCCGTCCCTAATTTAGTAGTTTAAGACTAGAGGCAAGGCAGCTAGTCACCACCACCCGCCGCCAACTCTTGGGCTACTCTTTTACCAACGAATAGTGGGATTGACCGTCACGTTGTAACGCCCCCACGGCTGAAAGAGAGAGCATGTTTGGTGTGATGGGGGTTCGGACCCGCGACCTTCAGATTACGAGTTGAGTGCCTTAACCACTTCTCGAGCTCTTGATACATTGTTTAGGTTGAAGACATTCGAAAAGTCGTCCACTATGTTTGTGTTTCTGGAACAGGCAGTTGACGTCCAATCAACCAAAATTCATTATCATAGTTTGCTGCATCTAAATTAACACAAGTATGGATATAAATATCAAGCCCTTTACTTTTATAGAAATCTAATGTCAAAATGTACCAAGATTCCCATGTAGTTCTGAAAATAATCCGTTGAAGAATTAGAGATATTTATGTTTCCTTCGCTGATAGAGACGTTTGTTGCACTTCTTGATATAGTTTTGAATAATAAAAACGAGCAGAGACCTGTATAACGCCTTTGAACATTGGCTTCAACAATAAAAACGGGTAGAGATCTGTATAGCACTTTCTAATATTGTCTTCAACTATAGAGATTGGTAGAAATCTCTATCACACTTTTTAACATTCTCTTCAACAATGAAAACGGGTAAAGATCTGTATAGCACTTCCTAACATTGTCTTCAGCAATAACAACAGATGGTTAAAACCCATTGTCAGGTTCAAGATGGGTCCCAACAGTCTAGAATAAAGTTTATTTTATAGGACTAACTTTTGTTCCCGTGTCTAATATATTTATATTAATATATTAAAAGAGCGTAAGTTAATTATTACTTTACTTGTGTAGTTGCCCTCCAGTAGCTCACCGATATGTCTGCAGACTTACAACAGTAAAAAGCGGGTTTAGATACCCGTGGTGGGCTGAGCACAGAGAGCCCATTGTGTACCTTTGTCCTTAATTTAAAACAACAACTTCTGTAGTTTCAAAGCTAAATGAAAAAATATCTACAATTTACTTAGTCATGATAAAATATTTTGATTAAGTTATAATATCCTTAGTCATTTGACAATACGAGTTAAAGTTTATTTTTAAAAGCATAAAAATACGTATGTGTTAAAAGAACGGAAGTTCGACCCAACAACTTCCTTGTTTGATCGATTTGTATTTTGAAAATCTGCATTATACTTTTTTTTTAACCCTAGTCCTTTGATAATCTGTGTTCATGGAGGCATCTAGTTTTGTCTCCAAATAGCAAAATGAATTATTTATACGGAATAACTTTTCCATTATTCAGTACTACTTTCACAAACGTCTCTTAGAAAATCTTTGAAGAAAATTGATTGAGCTATGAAAACAGACATCTTGTGTTTTCTAAAGTGAGTGAGGCCTACTTTCTTAGAGATTGATTGGGGATCTAAATACAAAGTTTTTGCTCTTGAGTGGACACTTAAGTTTCCAATTCGACCAAGAAGCTGGACAATTACGAACAATTCGAGATTTAAATAGAAACTCGTAGATAAAGTCTTTACGAGTCTTAGAGCAAAGAAACTGAATGATATAAATTTACTGAGTTGTCTGATAACTCAAATTCTTCGGTGGCCAGTGATAAGATTAGAGTTTCTAGGCTTAACGCTGAAACACTCTGGTAAATTAGTGGGAATTCGACTAGTCAACACCATTCACTGCTAACTCGTGGGCCACTGTTTATCAACGAATTGTGGAATTGACTGTGACATTGTAACGCTCCCATGAGTGAAAGGGCGAGCATGTTCGATGACAGGAGAGACGAAACATGGTAACGGGAGAGACGAAACATGGTATCATAAAACACTTTTCGTCATTGAGTAAACAACTTTTCCACCAGTTCACAAACTGCACATTTTATTTAGTTTTGACTACAAGTTCGTCACGACAAAGAACTCAAGCAAAAATGTTACTAACGTCGTTCCAAATTCTTTCTGAACCTTCCAATAATCTCGAATTTTTGGTTAAAGAAGTCTTGGAGAAATTCACTGCTTTCGTTAATACTTATTTTACAGTCTGTACTTCATGGATAATTACTGTATTACAAAACCCAGTAAAGTTAAGTTTTTTCAGATGACTCATCGTTCAGTTAATATTCGTAAGTTGATTTCAATTTTCTTTCACAAACGAATCTGAAATTCACGACTAACATTTTCAACCACAAAATTCCGGAGATCAGTTACTCTACATTTACCTCGTCCGTTAAAAAGGTTCACCACTGTGAACAAAGGTAAGTCTACGGATTTACAACGCTAATATCAGGGATTCGATTC
Source organism: Tachypleus tridentatus (assembly GCF_004210375.1). Classification (NCBI taxonomy): domain Eukaryota; kingdom Metazoa; phylum Arthropoda; class Merostomata; order Xiphosura; family Limulidae; genus Tachypleus; species Tachypleus tridentatus. Next base: position 31,765,509 of record NC_134827.1, read on the forward strand.
CCCCCGATGGACACAGAAGATAGCCCGATGTGGCTTTTCTATAAGAAAACACATACACGCACCGTTTAAAAAAGGTTAATTACCTTACCGTTCCTTATCATTTAGCGATAATAAGTTAGTAAAGAACAATTTATAAGCATAATAAAGTGATTTATTTTTGAGGAAGAAGACAGGCCAGTGTTCTATAAACATATGTAGCATGTTTCGCAAAATATAATGTAACTTTATTGTGCTTATAAATCGATGTTTACCAACTTATTATAATCGCATAATGTACTGTCTTGCTCAAGTTTCTCATTTAGTACAACAAAACTAATTAATCTTCCTGTTTTGTAAACACATTAATTGGTCTACACATTTTCTCTTTTTTGTAAAAAAAAAAGTATCCTTCAGTTTTTCTTTCCTGTGAAAAGACCAATTATTCTCCAGTTTTTCCCTTTTTGTAAAGAGACCAATTATTCTACAACTTTTCTGTTTTATAAAAAGACTAATAATTTTCCACTTTCTTTTATTTGTAAAGAGACCAATTATTTTCCAGGATCTCCTTTTTGGTAAAGAGACAAATTATTCTTTAGGTTCTTCTTTTTTTTGTAAAGAGACCAATTATTTTACAGGTTCTTCTTTTTTTGAGTAAAGAGACCAGTTATTCTCTAGGATCTTCTCTTTTGTAAAGAAACCAACTATTCTCTAGTTCCTTTCTTTTTTTGTAAAGAGACCAATTATTTTCCAGGATCTCCTTTTTGGTAAAGAGACCAATTATTCTTTAGGTTCTTCTTTTTTTTGTAAAGAGACCAATTATTTTACAGGTTCTTCTTTTTTTGGGTAAAGAGACCAGTTATTCTCTAGGATCTTCTCTTTTGTAAAGAAACCAACTATTCTCTAGTTCCTCTCTTTTTTGTAAAGAGACCAATTATTTTCCAGGATCTCCTTTTTGGTAAAGAGACCAATTATTCTTTAGGTTCTTCTTTTTTTTGTAAAGAGACCAATTATTTTACAGGTTCTTCTTTTTTTGGGTAAAGAGACCAGTTATTCTCTAGGATCTTCTCTTTTGTAAAGAAACCAACTATTCTCTAGTTCCTCTCTTTTTTGTAAAGAGACTAGTAATTTTCCAGTTTCTTCTTTTTTGGTAAAGAGACCAATTATTCTCCAGGATCTTCTCTTTTTGTAAAGAGACCCGTTATTCTCTAGGATCAACACTTTTGTAAAGAGACCAACTATTCTACAGATTCTTCTTTTTTTGTAAATATATCAGTTATTCCCCAGGATCCTTTCTGTTAAAATAGGGACTGGATAAAATACCTTCGAGGGTCAGATCCGTCACGTGAGACACCAGTTGGCCCTCTATGTCTTTGGCCTCAGGATTATACACGATAAATGTAGAACTGGTTGTACGTGAAACGCCAGTTGGCCCTCTATGTCTTTGGCCTCAGGATTATACACGATAAATGTAGAACTGGTTGTACGTGAAACGCCAGTTGGCCCTCTATGTCTTTGGCCTCAGGATTATACACGATAAATGTAGAACTGGTTGTACGTGAAACGCCAGTTGGCCCTCTATGTCTTTGGCCTCAGGATTATACACGATGAATGTAGAACTGGTTGTACGTGAAACGCCAGTTGGCCCTCTATGTCTTTGGCCTCAGGATTATACACGATGAATGTAGAACTGATTGTACGTGAAACGCCAGTTGGCCCTCTATGTCTTTGGCCTCAGGATTATACACGATAAATGTAGAACCGGTTGTATTGATATTTTCACCTCAGCCCCAGTGGCTCATCTGTAGAATGTAGGCTTATAACCTAAGAAAAGGGTTTTGCCTGACGTAGGCACAGCACATATAGCCCGATTGTGATGCTTTGTGCTTAACTGCAAAATAAAACAAATCTTTTGAAAGTTCGAAATCCATAAATACTAAATACCCTTTTTAAGAACATGCCCAAAATGAAATTGGAAGTGGTCTTAAATGAAATTCTTTCCAATGTGTTTTTAACATTCCATGAGTGTTAGGTGCTATAGAATCCGCACATATTCAAAGTGATAACGAACTCCATTCATATATTTGTTATTCATTTAATACTGAATGAAATAAAGCTATATTTCCAATTAAATGTAGTCGGTAATTATGGAGTGTTTATAATAAACTGTATCATATAACAAACTGTTAACTTCCTCAGTGAGCTCTGAACAGCTCATCTGGATATTTGAATTACCCTAACATCGCTATAAAACAAGGATATCATTTTAGTGCATTTTAAACTTTTGCTAGACAATTAACCTAAATACACTAAATATTTACGTAAAACAAATGATACACAGTTATAATATTTATTGAAAAAAAGAGATAAAGATGGAAGGAGTTCTATAATTTTTATTTTAAATTCAAATTGATTAATTAAATCAAAATGAATTAGAACTTTTACTCTGGTGTAAAAACCTTAACTATAATTATGCTTAGAAAAGACATTAACGCTATAACAGTTGCAAATGCTGAAATAAGTAATTTATTTTAAGTGTTCTGACAACAAATTCGTCTTTTGTTAAAAATATGATAGGTTTAATCATATGAACTAGATATTTGTTAATTGAAATGTTTGGTTTTTAACTCTGAAACTGGGGGGTCGAGTGACCTTTAACAACAGGTGAACAACTCATATTTGAACAGATCTAAAACGTTTCAGTATACTGAACTTTAGGAGCTTTTAATTTTTGTTTTATCTTACCCTTGTTGTTTTTACACTTGAACTTGTTTTTTAAACAATTATTCAAAGATAATAAATATTTTAAAACAAATAGAATCACCTGAAGTCGTCTTCTAAAGATGTTAAACCACATGATGAAATTTTAAAAACAAATCCAAAACTCTAACGCTTCCCAATAGTTAACCATTCTTAACCCTTTATTCTCCTGAAGAACAATGATCAACTATTCTAAAGCGTTAGAGTCTTGGGCCTAGTTTTTGTAAAATTAATTTTACCTTTTATACCTGATCCTGTGTGCTGGGGCCCGGCATGGCCGGGTGGGTTAAGGCGTTCGACTCGTAATCTGAGGAACGGGGGTTCGAATACCTGTCGTACCAAACACGCTAGCCCTTTCAGCCGTGGGGGCGTTGCAAGGTTACGGTCAATCCCACTATTCGTTGGTAAAAGAGTAGCCCAAGAGTTGGTGGTGGGTGGTAATGACTAGCTGCCTTCCCTCTAGGCTTACACTGCTAAATTAGGGACTGCTAGCTCAGATAGCCCTCGAGTAGCTTTGCGTGAAATTCAAAAACAAACAAACAAACTGACAAATCTTAAACACACGAATAAATAAAACTTAAAATACTAACGTGTTTAGTTTTAATTTAGGCTACAATATGTCTCTCTGCCAATACCACATTATTCAAAGTACCTGAGGCTTTCTTCCACGTTACATGAGGGGGAGGGAACCCCTCAGCAGCGCAATCAATGACGATAGACTGGCCGAGAATGACGGAAGTGTTAGTTGGCTCCACAATCCAGTGAGGGGGTACTATTTCATAAAAAACAACACCATTTTAAAGTTATTTTTATATACTAAAAGCTGAGCAAACATTGGAATCTTAACATTTGTTAAAAGAAATGTGTTAACAAAGTGTTATATATATATATATTTACTTACTGCTGATTAGTGCTAACGTGTTATTTACTCTTGTACGACATTTGATTAGATTTTTTAAAAAATGAGCAGTCAATGTAGTTAAAGCAGGGTGACTTTACTACTAATTATTGTTACTTTTTGTTACACAGTGATTTCAGAATTTACAAAATAGTAATAAATCTCCCGTGCTAACTTTGTTCAAACTTCCTGAGATAATAATGTATTTATATTTCAATCTTATAACAGCTTTCATCAAGTGGTTTTACGATGTTTATATTTTTTTAAATGTTCTTTGTATTCTGAAATTATAAATCTGTGTTTTTTGTTTTTTTTTTAATTTTTAAGCATCCTGCTGTTAGGAAACATGTGACAGTGTTCTAAAACATTAAGCATCCTGCTGTTAGGAAACATGTGACAGTGTTCTAAAACATTAAGCATCCTGCTGTTAGGAAACATGTGACAAAACCCATCCATGCCATTTTCTACAAAAGCTGCGAGTGGTAATTCGCTACGACATTGTAAGGAAATAAAAAATATATAATATTAAAACACGCAGTAAAAGCATATCCATACCGATACATAAATTACAGTTTGCGTTTTCACAAACGATTATTCTTATAATGTAACTAACCTATAGAAATTTCTATTTTCCGTAATCTATATATAATATGTTCAATTATTCGCGTGTGGTTTGTTCTTCAAATATATTGATATCCGTTGCAAACAGCACTCACACACACTCACGACAGTGGCTAATTGAGGGTTATATTTCTAAACAGTGTGTGTGTCAATTCGTGTTATTGACTAGCTGCCTTCCCTCTAGAGTAAGCAGTTTAGTATTATTGACTAGCTGCCTTACCTCTAGAGTAAACAGTTTAGTATTACTGACTAGCTGCCTTCCCTCTAGTGTAAGCAGTTATTATTATTGACTAGCTGTCTTCCATCTCGTGTAAGAAGTTAGTATTATTGACTAGCTGTCTTACCTCTAGTGTAAGCAGTTAGTATTATTGATTAGCTGCCTTACCTCTAGTGTTAGCAATTGGTATTATTGGCTAGCTGCCTTCCATCTAGTGTTAGAAGTTCGTATTATTAAGTAGCTGTCTTCCATCTCGTGTAAGAAGTTAGTATTATTGACTAGCTGCCTTCCCTCTAGTGTAAGCAGTTTAGTATTACTGACTAGCTGCCTTCCCTCTAGTGTAAGCAGTTATTATTATTGGCTAGCTGCCTTCCATCTAGTGTTAGAAGTTCGTATTATTAAGTAGCTGCCTTCCCTCTAGTGTAAGCAGTTAGTATTACTGACTAACTGCCTTACCTCTAGTGTTAGCAATTGGTATTATTGACTAGCTGCCTTACCTCTAGTGTAAGCAGTTAGTATTATTGACTAGCTGCCTTACCTCTAGAGTAAACAGTTTAGTATTACTGACTAGCTGCCTTCCCTCTAGTGTAAGCAGTTATTATTATTGGCTAGCTGCCTTCCATCTAGTGTTAGAAGTTCGTATTATTAAGTAGCTGCCTTCCCTCTAGTGTAAGCAGTTAGTATTACTGACTAACTGCCTTCCATCTAGTGTTAGAAGTTCGTATTATTAAGTAGCTGCCTTCCCTCTAGTGTAAGCAGTTAGTATTACTGACTAACTGCCTTACCTCTAGTGTTAGCAATTGGTATTATTGACTAGCTGCCTTACCTCTAGTGTAAGCAGTTATTATTATTGACTAGCTGCCTTCCCTCTAGTGTAAGCAGTTATTATTATTGACTAGCTGCCTTACCTCTAGTGTAAGCAGTTAGTATTATTGACTAGCTGCCTTACCTCTAGTGTAAGCAGTTAGTATTATTGACTAGCTGTCTTCCATCTCGTGTAAGAAATTAGTATTATTGACTAGCTGTCTTACCTCTAGTGTAAGCAGTTAGTATTATTGACTAGCTGCCTTACCTCTAGTGTTAGCAATTGGTATTATTGGCTAGCTGCCTTCCATCTAGTGTTAGAAGTTCGTATTATTAAGTAGCTGCCTTCCCTCTAGTGTAAGCAGTTAGTATTACTGACTAACTGCCTTACCTCTAGTGTTAGCAATTGGTATTATTGACTAGCTGCCTTCCCTCTAGTGTAAGCAGTTATTATTATTGACTAGCTGCCTTACCTCTAGAGTAAACAGTTTAGTATTACTGACTAGCTGCCTTCCCTCTAGTGTTAGCAATTGGTATTATTGACTAGCTGCCTTCCCTCTAGTGTAAGCAGTTATTATTATTGACTAGCTGCCTTACCTCTAGTGTAAGCAGTTATTATTATTGACTAGCTGTCTTACCTCTAGTGTAAACAGTTAGTATTATTGACTAGCTGCCTTACCTCTAGTGTAAGCAGTTAGTATTATTGACTAGCTGTCTTCCATCTCGTGTAAGAAGTTAGTATTATTGACTAGCTGTCTTACCTCTAGTGTAAGCAGTTAGTATTATTGACTAGCTGCCTTACCTCTAGTGTTAGCAATTGGTATTATTGGCTAGCTGCCTTCCATCTAGTGTTAGAAGTTCGTATTATTAAGTAGCTGCCTTCTCTCTAGTGTAAGCAGTTAGTATTACTGACTAACTGCCTTACCTCTAGTGTTAGCAATTGGTATTATTGACTAGCTGCCTTACCTCTAGTGTTAGCAATTGGTATTATTGACTAGCTGTCTTCCATCTCGTGTAAGAAGTTAGTATTATTGACTAGCTGTCTTACCTCTAGTGTAAGCAGTTAGTATTATTGACTAGCTGCCTTACCTCTAGTGTTAGCAATTGGTATTATTGGCTAGCTGCCTTCCATCTAGTGTTAGAAGTTCGTATTATTAAGTAGCTGCCTTCCCTCTAGTGTAAGCAGTTAGTATTACTGACTAACTGCCTTACCTCTAGTGTTAGCAATTGGTATTATTAAGTAGCTGCCTTACCTCTAGTGTAAGCAGTTATTATTATTGACTAGCTGCCTTACCTCTAGAGTAAACAGTTTAGTATTACTGACTAGCTGCCTTCCCTCTAGTGTTAGCAATTGGTATTATTGACTAGCTGCCTTCCCTCTAGTGTAAGCAGTTAGTGTTATTGACTAGCTGCCTTACCTCTAGTGTAAGCAGTTAGTATTATTGACTAGCTGTCTTCCATCTCGTGTAAGAAGTTAGTATTATTGACTAGCTGTCTTACCTCTAGTGTTAGCAATTGGTATTATTGGCTAGCTGCCTTCCATCTAGTGTTAGAAGTTCGTATTATTAAGTAGCTGCCTTCCCTCTAGTGTAAGCAGTTAGTATTACTGACTAACTGCCTTACCTCTAGTGTTAGCAATTGGTATTATTAAGTAGCTGCCTTACCTCTAGTGTAAGCAGTTATTATTATTGACTAGCTGCCTTACCTCTAGAGTAAACAGTTTAGTATTACTGACTAGCTGCCTTCCCTCTAGTGTTAGCAATTGGTATTATTGACTAGCTGCCTTCCCTCTAGTGTAAGCAGTTATTATTATTGACTAGCTGCCTTACCTCTAGTGTAAGCAGTTATTATTATTGACTAGCTGCCTTACCTCTAGTGTAAGCAGTTAGTATTATTGACTAGCTGCCTTACCTCTAGTGTAAGCAGTTAGTATTATTGACTAGCTGCCTTACCTCTAGTGTAAGCAGTTAGTATTATTGACTAGCTGTCTTCCATCTCGTGTAAGAAGTTAGTATTATTGACTAGCTGTCTTACCTCTAGTGTAAGCAGTTAGTATTATTGACTAGCTGCCTTACCTCTAGTGTTAGCAATTGGTATTATTGGCTAGCTGCCTTCCATCTAGTGTTAGAAGTTCGTATTATTAAGTAGCTGCCTTCCCTCTAGTGTAAGCAGTTAGTATTACTGACTAACTGCCTTACCTCTAGTGTTAGCAATTGGTATTATTGGCTATCTGCCTTCCATCTAGTGTTAGAAGTTATTATTATTAAGTAGTACCTCTTTCTTTCTTTGTGAACCTAACGATAACCGAAGAATGTCGAAACGTTGTTCGGTCCCCTTAATAGAGTTTTCTCTACCCATACCAACCGTTTCCACATATATATATATATATCGTGTTATTGACTAGCTGCCTTCCCTCTACTGTTAGAAGTTCGTATTATTAAGTAGCTGCCTTCCCTCTAGAGTCAGTAGCTCATCCTAATGACTTCCCCTAATCCATAAGCTCAAAGTTTGTGAAAATTGTGACGAAATAGCTCTCGTGCAGTTTTGTGAGAATATTCTGAAATGTTTCATTTGTTCTTCCAAGCCTGTCGTTAAAACAGCTCAAATGTTTAGTAATGGAATTTAATATTTTAACATTATTCAACAAAGTTCTATACAGAATATCTTATCGTATTTAAGGCACACAAGTTAAACTCTAGTAACTCATCCAAAGAAAGCAGCGAGTCCCTGATTAATATTATTTCACTGTAATCTTAACATTTATTATACAAACTTGTCGACAGATGACGCTAACTAATGAAATTTGGTATTTTTGTGTGTGTTAGCTTACGGCAAAGCCTCATCAGGCTATCTGCTCTGTCCACCGAGTGGAATCGAACTCCTGATTCTAGCGTTGTAAATCCAAAGACTTTCCGCTGTCTCACCAGGGGACTTGGTATTTTTGAGAACAATGTTCTCGCATTCTTTCAACTCAAACTATTTAAAATGAAGATACTAGAAATAGCGGAAGAAGAGAGAAAGGAATATATAAAAATTCGTACTTTAAGGTGATTCAATACAGAACAATCTACATAATGCGATAATATATAAATTTCGAATCATAATGATTATGTTCAGTACGAATGCAAGTTCGCACATAATTGTTCGTCAACGGAATCACGTGAACTCATTTCCAGACGTGACGTCACTCTTGAGACCAGTTATAGACAAAACTGAATATCGCACGTGTTTCGCTAACCCTGGCCATTTTATTATGCTTACTGTTCATATTTAGCATCCACTGTGTAGGTTCTAGGTTGACAATTAAAATATTTGGAAGTTAAATTAGCCACTTCTTAATATCCTGCAGAATATTGATATTGATACAGTCCAGTAAATTAAAACACAATTGAAATGAAGGACTGTGTTAAAAACAACAAACCTAAACCTCTGACTAATGTTAGTTTGTTATAACCAAAAACAAGAAGTAACAAAAATAAATTTAAAAAAAACGATTCACTAATTGATAGTATCCCAGGATACATTTTATATCCCACATTATAGTTAATAAATATATAAAATGCTATATATATAATTATTTATTTATTCACAGTTCGGATTTTCGGGAGTGTTGTATTTCTTGATGTAATAATTTACATGTAATAAGCTCCCAGTGGCTTAACATAATCCAGAGGGCTTACTACCAGTGGTTTAGCAGTAAGGTAGAGGGCTCACTACCAGTGGTTTAGCAGTAAGCTAGAGGGCTTACTATCAGTGCTTTAGCAGTAAGTCAGAGGGCTTACTACCAGTAGTTTAGAAGAAAGTTAGAGGACTTACTTCCAGTGGCTTAGCAGTAAGATAGAGGATTTACTACTAGTGGCTTAGCATAATCCAGAGGGCTCACTACCAGTGGTTTAGCAGTAAGCTAGAGGGCTTACTATCAGTGCTTTAGCAGCAAGTCAGAGGGCTTACTACCAGTAGTTTAGAAGAAAGTTAGAGGACTTACTACCAGTGGCTTAGCAGTAAGATAGAGGATTTACTACTAGTGGCTTAGCATAATCCAGAGGGCTTACTACCAGTGGTTTAGCAGTAAGCTAGAGGGCTTACTACCAGTGGTTTAGCAGTAAGCTAGAGGGCTCACTACCAGTGGTTTAGCAGCAAGTCAGAGGGCTTACTACCAGTAGTTTAGAAGAAAGTTAGAGGACTTACTACCAGTGGCTTAGCAGTAAGATAGAGGATTTACTACTAGCAGCTTAGCATAAGCTAGAGGGCTTACTACCACAGGCGTTTCTAAGCTTTTTTATTTTTATTTTAGAGAGGAAAAAGTAAGTACAGGAAATAAACACTGATAATTTTGGTTTCAAGTCACAGTTTATTGGGTTTGAACATATTAATTGATTATATTTCGGATGGGGTCCACCATGGGAGGCAGAACTTTCTAATGGGACATACCTCCTTCCACACCTCTCCCTACACCACTTCAGTGAACACGCTCCTACTTATCACGCTGAAATTCGAACCTTGATTCCTAAGTAGGATAGAGCGCAGATAGTCCTTTGAACAAATTTTGTCAACACATTATTATTATGTTTAAATACTAATTCATAATCGATTATGAAACCTGTACTGCCTATTATAGGTTCAGGTAGTAATTACCTTGGTTAGCCTAAACCCAACGTATAGATAGAATAATTAGTAATGTCATTCAGACATATCTCATATCTTCCTTTCGAAATGATGTCATTTGCTGAAACGAAAAACCGAATTAAGGGGAAGACATTTCGATAAGGACCAACATTTCGATAAGGACCAACATTTCGATGAGGACCAACATTCGATAAGGACCAACATTTCGATAAGGACCAACATTTGATAAGAACCAACATTTCGATAAGGACCAACATTCGATAAGGACCAACATTCTGTCCTTCATAATTACGTTAACCTTCCAGCGGAAAGTTCAGTGAACTCTGTCTTTGTTCATCCATTAAAACTCACGAAAACAAAATCTATTTTATGGAGTAAATGAAAGACGGTGAACTTCGATATCAAATTGCATATTTTCAATCTTTCCTTTTCTGTCTTCAGCCACCAACTGAAGATTTGTCTCTGGATTACAACTTATAGATTTATTAAAGGTCTTCACAAGATTTGAAGAATTTCATTTGGGAAAACAGAAATCAATACCATCGACCTCTCCGAAAAACATTTTCCCTGTTTGCTCCAGATAGCTAGACTTAACTCTACACGATATTAAACTTCCACGAATATTTTGCGAACTACCAAACCATAACAAGTCTTTTCAAGAATTTTCCATCAGACAAGGTCCCCTTCAGTGCTACAACGGCAGTTATTCTGACTTACAACGTTAAAATCCGAGTTTCAGTGCCCGCGAAGGGGCAGAACACCGATAGCTCACTGTGTAGCTTTCTGCTTAATTGCAAATCAACATGAGATAAGTCCATTTAAAATACACTTTAGTCAAGTGTTCTTACGGATGCTATGCTATTTTTGAATTTGGTTACGAAGGCCACGTCCTCAAGTGGCACAGCGGTATGTCCTGGACTTACAATGTGGCACAGTGGTGTCCTGGACTTACAATGTGGCAGAGCGGTGTGTCCTGGACTTACAATGTGGCACCGCGGTGTGTCCTGGACTTACAATGCTGAAAACAAGGTTTTGATACCCGTGATAGACAGAGCAGAAGTGGCCATTGCGTAGCTTTGTGCTTAACTTCAGAAAAACGAAAGCCACGAAGTTATAGGCCTACAATACCTTCTGATGTAATATCTTGTGGTACAATAGTTATTTAATATTCTCTTCCATTTAATGACTCAAGAAATGTCTCATCTTATATCCACTTTACTCTAATTTAATCTCAGTAGATTACAGAGGGAAATTGCCGATATTTTATAAATATTTTCTTTTTGTGGTTACTAGAAAAGATAACGCACATACTTGAAAGTTAGCCCAGTCTGTGTGATAAATTCTTTAGATGATACACGACAGACGTTTGAGAAATATGACCAATGGTCACCAAAACGTTTGGTCTTCAAAAAATATTTTCAGCTGAAATTTATTTTAAAATACTGCTTCTCTTTCATTTTATTTTTTAAGAGAAGATATTAATAATTAATTAATTAATTATACTACTCAATTTTAGTTATTATTGTATATTTGTTCTGAACTTCGCGCAAAGCTACTCGAGAGCTATCTATACTAGCCGTCCCTAATTTACCAACGATAGAGTAGACAAAAGAGAACTTGTCAACTTCAACCACAGACAATTACTGAACTACTGTTTACTAAGGTTTGGTGAGAATGACCTTGATAGTATAAAGGTCCTACTGCAGGAATCGAATCCTGAAGCAGAACCATAATCACGAAGCCGTAATAACGATAATCACAGAAACATTGTGAATACATTGATACACAATGTGTCTACACATGATAAACAATGTGCACAACCTGAATTCCTGTAGTATTTGGGTCACATGATGTGTAGTCTTTTCACTGAAGTTAAGTCTGAGGACTTATACTGCTAAAATCCGGGTTTCGATACTCGCACAGATAACCCATTTTGTAGGTTTTTTGCTTAAAAAAACATTATTTTGTAATGTTTTATCATCGCCTGTTAAAAAAAAACATTATTTTGTAATGTTTTATCATCGCCTGTTAGAAAGGTTAACCTGAAGATGACCTAAGAAGGTCAAAACATTGTTCTGTACTTTATTTTAATTAAAGTTTTAATACCAATACCTGCAATCTTTAGAATACATTTTTACTTCAACTGGATTTCTCGTTATCATGAGAAAGAGAGTTCGCTAAACTCATAGGGTTTACGTCAGTGTTTCTCAACCATGTTTTGCTCAAGACGACCCACCTATACATAATATACAATTTACACTATACCCTAACGTTTTACAGAGTAGTCAAAAGTGATGTCATAGACATATCACCCGATAGGTCCCGGATGAAACACGTAGAAAAAAAAAAAAAACTCAGGTAAAGTACCCACAAAATAGTTTAAAATATGTGACGTAGCAATTTATTTTATTATTTTTTTACAGTATTTTGCTAAAATTTCGCGGCATCCCAGTTACGAAATAAATGGCTTACTTAGTAATAGGAACTGTTTATAACAAGCCATCTACAACGCCAATTTTATCAGTTCCATGATCATTTATCGAATTTCTGAATGGTTAACTGAAAAGCAGTTATAGTTGTTTCAAGTTTGATAATAGGTAAAATGATTTAATCAATACTGGTGATAACTAAGTCATGGTAAGACTAGAGGGAAGGCAGCTAGTCATCACCACCCGCCGCCAAGTTTTGGACTACTCTTTTACCAACGAATAGTGGGATTGACCGTGACTTTATGACGACCCCATGGCTGAAAGGGCGAATATGTTTGGTGTGACAGCGATTCAAACCCGCGACCCTCAGGTTACGAGTCGAACGCCTTAACATACCTGGCCATGCCGGGGCTCATGGTAATAGAAACCCAGGAAATGTATGTTTCCTAATGACGAGAAACCCACTTGAAATAAAAATGTAGCTCAGAACTGCTCTTATGGGTATTAACACCTTTACTAATAAAACAAAGAACAACGTTTCGAACTTCCTAGCTTATCTTAAGGTTAACAAACACATACCTATACTAATTAATAACCTGACGTCTAACTGAAACTCCCCCTACAATCTCGTACCCGTTTATACTCTCGTCCCTAAGACATATACCCGCCAACTATCCGCACTGTGTACTCTGCTAAAATCCAGGGTTCGGCTCCCAAAGGTAGACATGATAGAAAACATAATGTGGCTTTGGTTTAGAACAATGATTCTTTAACAGTGGGATGTGTGCCACCAGTGGTACGTGGGGCTAATATCAGTGGTACATGACACAATTACAAAATCATAGATACCATAAATAATGAGCTTCCCACATACATACCACTATGACTTACTGACTCGTCAGTATGTTTTTCTTTAAAACTGACAAATGGTGCCACATACGTGCCAGAAAAAACAGTCACATCGTACATGGCTAGGTGATTAAGGCACTCGACTCGTAATCCGAGGGTCGCGGGTTCGAATCCCCGTCACACCTAACATGCTCGTCCTTTCAGTCGTGGGGACGTTATTACGTGACGGTCAATCCCACTATTCGTTGGTAAAAGAGTAGTCCAAGAGTTGGCGGTGAGTGGTGATGACTAGCTGCCTTCCCTCTAGTCTTATACTGCTAAATTAGGGGAAGCTAGCGCAAATAGCCCTCTAGTAGCTTTGCGCGACATTAAAAAGAAGCCAAACCAAACCACATTAATGGGTAAGTGTTAGGAATAAAAATCTTTCTTACTAATTTACTGTTTTAAATTAGGCCTAAGTTTATGATTTTAAAAAAATTAAACAAAAAGTGGTATACGAGCCTGAAACATTCAAGAAGCACTTATCTAAAACAAACACTCATATGTAAACATTTAGATACATTACGTATCTTTCTGCATAGTATAACAACGCAAAGAAATTTAGTCATGACATTCTGGATAAATTTTGTTTGTGTTTTTGTACTCTAGTCGTGATGTTAATAACTCTTCAGAGGTTATAACCATTATCAGTATAATCTAGCCAGAATAGGGAGAAAAACACACATTACAACCAGAATAGTCAAGCCAAAATAATGGGAAATCACACATCTCAACCAGGACAGTCAAGCCAAAATAGTGAGAAAACACACACCACAACAACTAAGAGGTTTCTCTGTGTGTATTAATAATCTCTTATTTCAAAATCGCCCCCCAGTAGCACAACGGTATATCTGCGGACCCTCAACGCTAGAAACTTGGTTTCGATACCTACAGCGGACCGAGCCCAGATAGCCCATTGTGTATCTTAAGTGTTTAATTCGAAACATATAAACAGTATTTCAAAATCATAATGAGAATTGTTTGCACTTCTTAAAGTAAGTTATTGACCTGTGAGGTTCATTATCAATTCAATAAACAACTGTCCATCTTACCGTCCACATTCAGAGAAGAATTATGAGTCCTACTGCCTCCAGAGTTGGAGACGATGCACGTGTAATTACCAGCGTGGTTAGCCTTCACACTGGACACAGCAAGCAAAATGAAACGCTCGTGAACTTGTAGAGTAACCCCGGATTCAGGTGACAGAGGATGGTCATCTTTTAACAACTTTATGTCAAATGGTGGATCTCCTTCATTGACCCCACACGTGATCACGACCGCAGATCCCTCTCGAACTCGGTTAGGAAAATCGAAAGGGATTATCTTCGGTGGTGCTAGACAGAGAATAAAAATAGGCATTTTTAATCTAATACTTTTTTCTGTTTACTTACAATTATTTGTTTGCGAGCAATTCTTCCCTTTGTATTTCAAATTCACACTGTTTTTACTCTTAGGTACAAGTTGTTTGGGAACACAATTTTCCCAAAAGGTGGCATCACTATATAGAACACTTTCGATGATCCTGACATCTGGTACTAAAATATATTTCACATTTATTTAGGACTTTATATATTGCGTTGCTGAATAAAACGAAATATAGTGCTTTTTCTGCCTTTTTTATTCCTTACACCAATCACTGCATGATACCTTTTTGATAGATTGTTTTTAGGTGGAATATTCATTGTAAAAGTAGGTTTAATAGATGACAAGCCTGTTATAGAAACACGGGTATGTAGGACTTTGTGTTTCTACAACACGAAGTTGCCGTCCATTCAAACACATTTCATCAAGTTAATAATTCTTACACCCTCTAGAAACAAATCTATGGGCATACTAGATCCTTGGTTACGTAATTTTTATTACAATCTTCAAAACATTGAAATGACAAATTAATCTCAAAGTGTTAAAAAAGAGATCCAAATAAAGTGGATTTACGAAAGTTCAACAAATTTTCCGTATGAGAATAAAAATAAAATATAATTCTAAACACCAGTGTTTAGTGTTTACTAAACTTTACTTTTAGTGTTTACTAAAGTGTTTGGAAATGAATGGAATGACACACAGAGTTATAGTGTTTATTTGTGAAATTTCGAGTAGAGCTACTCGAAGGCTACCTACACTTGTCTTTCCTGAATTAGAATTAACAGATTAAAAGAGGAGGCAGATAATTAACGAAACGTGCGAGCGATCGTTACATTATAATGTCCCTTAGCAGACTGCGAATTGAACGCTCTAACTACCAGGTTATGCCAGGCTGCAAAGTGTTGAGATAGTTTAGTATTTGAAGTTAAGCCTAAAAACAACATAATGGGCTATCTGTCTTCTGCCCACCACAGATATCGAAACCTAGATTCTAGCGTTGTAAGTCCGCAGATAATCCTTTGTGTCACTAGAGGGCGAGTATTGAAATAGAAACAGGGGCGTTGATTTTTTACACTCGATGGGGGGGATGATTTTTGCAACCAGTTATGTGGACTGTTCAATTTGCAAATTGGTAATCTGTGATTACGTGAAACTGAAAGCTGTAAACATACAGTCACAGAGTAATCTTGTTGCCACGATACTTGCATGTGTACTTAGGCCTATTGACTGATATTTACGAACTGAACTTTCGCTTAGATCGAATAGCTTAGAAGCACGTCTATATTAAAGATGTACATTTCGGCTACTGAAAAAGCCTACATCTAAGCCTAATTATG
Organism: Tachypleus tridentatus; assembly: GCF_004210375.1. NCBI lineage: Eukaryota > Metazoa > Arthropoda > Merostomata > Xiphosura > Limulidae > Tachypleus > Tachypleus tridentatus. The sequence continues at coordinate 31,781,427 of NC_134827.1, forward strand.
TAATTCGATTGGTAAGAACACGAAAATCACAAGAACAAAACGCACAATTTGTAGGCCTGTGATGCAATAAAACAATTCAACAGACCAAACTGTAGGGTGGATGATTGTATGCACCATACCCCCCACCTAAAATGAAGAGGGGATGTATACCCTCATCCCCCCAGGATCTACGCCCCTAGATAGAAACGCGTTTATTTTATCTAAAGACTTGGAGTGATAGCTTTAAGAACGCTACTATTTTATTGCAAAGTTTGTTTAGTTTTGAATTTCACGTAAAGCTACACGAGAGCCATCTGTCCCTAATCTCAGAGTGTAAAAGTAGGAGGAACATAACTAGTCACCATCAACTCTTTTACCAACGAGTAGCTGGAGTGACGTTATAATACCATGGTTAAAAAGTACGAACAAGCATGTCCAACGTGACAGGGATTCGAACCTACGACCCTAACATTATGAGTCAAGCATCCTAACCACCTGGCTATGCGAGGCCTCTCTAGAAGCACCCTCTATAATAAATATTTCAAATACACTATGTCTGCTACCGATGACCCGTTTCACTTAATGCTCCGGATGGTTACCCAAACTGGGATACCACAAACAAAGCAGTTCTAAGAACACTATTCATACAACCCGTATGCTGTGAACGCCTCCTCTAAGCCGAAAGTTGCATTCTTATAAATTACGTTTGTCGTAAAACAATAGTGTTAGGCTTAATGTACTTTAAACATTGCATTCTTTATTTGAATTCGTGGCAATGCCAGTGATACACTTACGGATTATAACGCTAAAATTCGGTGTTTGATTCCTTGCCATAGACAGAACGTATATAATTAACTGTGTAGCTTTACGGTAAAACAACAACTTGAGATAATAATATTATTTAACTTCATTTATTAACTGTTATTTTCATCATACAGAGCTACCTTCACTCTGTCCACAACGTGGAATCAAACCCCGGATTTTGCCGTGGTAACTCTGTAAATTTACCACTATCTCACCGAAGGATCGTCTAAACTTACAGTTACTGGGGCTGTTAAATTATATGTCTTTGTGTGAGTTCGTTCGTTGTCTAGTGTCATCGGTTGTTTGTACATACCAAGTAGGTGGGAGGACGGAGGTGGGGGGTGGGACGGAGGTGGTAGAAGAAGTACAATGCAGCATCATAGGCTGGTCCTCTGGTTGAAATTATCTGTTTGATTAAAGTTACAGCAAACTGGGATTTAGTTGAACGAAGTCTCCGTGGTTTTATCTCAGGACTAATGACTGGACATTACCAGTCAAAAAGATTTAGAAATGAATGTTTTATGGGTGAGGGGGGGGGCAAAGGTTATCTAGGTTCACGATCAACATACTTGTCACTTTAACCGTTACGTCTTGATGATCCGAAGCGCCGTCTTCACTGATTGCGTTGCATCGGTACTGTCCTTGATCCGAGTCGCGTTTCACTTCCCGAATGATAAGAGAACCATTTTGAAATACTTGTTGTCGGTGGTTGATGGGAAGTTGTAGACTACCTGCAAACAAATAAAGTTCGAAAGATGTGACTCAGCAGTCAGTGACTGAAACAGTAACAATTTTCTGTTCACGTTTATCACGGAAAGTTGGCGTGACCGGCCGCCAACTTTGTGTTTGGACACGAATGCTCGCGAAAAACCAATCTCTGATTGGAAAGAAAATGATTTTGAATCTAATTTTCCTCACGAAAGAACAAAGATAAAATCGTGATTTCAATATATTATTATAATATTTTATTTGTTATTTCCTTTGTGATTTTTTAAATCCATTTACTGATTTGTTTGAATCACGCCACACACGAAAATAGGAGCAAATGTTTACTGATCTATGAAACTAGCCTGATGAAATCTCCTTGGGCAGATGAACAGTGTTACAAGAATTGTTTAGATATAGGAGATTATTCATTAAATTGTTCATCTTATAATCAGAGAACTTGACGCAAAAGCCGACAGTTTACTGGTGCTAATCCAAATGCTGTAGCGGACTAGTTTTTTTAAGAATTTCGCGCTAGGCTACATGAGAGCTATCTGCGCTAGCCGTCCCTAATTTGACAGTGTAAGACTAGATGGCAGGCATCTAGTCATCACCATCCACCGCCAACTCTTGGGCTACTCTTTTACCAATGAATAGTGGGATTGACCTTCACATTATAACGCTCCCGTGGCTGAAAGGGCGAATATATTTGCTGTGATGGAGATTCGATTCCTTGACCCGCACATTGCGAGTCGAAATCCCTAACCACCTGGCCATGCCAGGACAGTAAGTTGAGTAAGACACTATATTATAATAATTTTTCCCACTGCATCTTGTATAAAATTGGCATTATGGTAGACATCAGCTATTGTTTAATGTGGGTGATACATTACTTGTCACTCAAGGCGTTTTCACGGTTTTGACTTGAAATATTGTTGCCATTCAGTGTAAACTACCGAACGTTCTAGAAGAGAATGATGCACACAGTTCTCTATGAAAATACTAAAAGGAAAAGGTTGTTCTGAAAAAGAATCAACCATTACGTTGAACATAGGTTTGAACTATTTTCTAGAAATATTTAGGCTTAATTTCATCAAAAAAAAATACCTCTTTCCCAAACTATATGTTTTATAGGATAGCCAGCCACTGGACACTGCAGTATCAGTCTCTCTCCTTCAACTACTGTGACATTCTTCATTGGACGGACATATGGTGGGCCATACACGTTCACCTTAGCCACGTGACTCACCAATCCAATACCGTTGCTGGCAACGCACTCATAAAATCCTCCATCTCGAGTATGGATTCTACTGATGTTCAGGAATGCTATAAGTTTACCATTTTCATTTTCTATCTTTCCTGTGTGGAAATGACGACCTTCGGGAAGTGGTAGTTTGTCAATCAGCCACGTCACTTCCGGGAGTGGATGTCCAGAAACTATGCACTGAAGTGACAACGATGCACCAGCGTCCAGCGTGGTTTCTGCAAATCCGTTGTGAAGTTCAGGTGGTACATCTAGAAACATCAAAATTCCAACATTAATTCAATAAATTCGGGTGTGTGTCGTTTTCTTGTTAAGTTATCTTCTATATAGAAATAAAACATTCGTGGCATTTCAGTTTTTATACATACTAAAACTGCTTTGTATCATTTAATACAAAAACTAAAAATTCTATAAACACTGTCACTTTTGGTTTGATTTGTTTAAGTTTAATTAAGTTTTGAATTTCGCGCAAAACTACACAAGGGCCATCTTCGCTAGCCGTCCCTAAATAGCAGTGTAAGACTAGAGGGAAGGCAGCTAGTCATCACCACCCACCGCCAACTCTTGGGCTAGTATTTTACCAACGAATAGTGGGATTGACCGTCACATTATAACGCTCCCACGGCTAAAAGGGCGAGCATGTTTGGTGCGACGGGGATTCGAACCCGCGACCCTCAGATTACGAGTCGAACACCTTAACCCAACTGACCAATTTGTTTGAGCGATCATTTTATTAATGGTCAACTTCAGTTTTTCTAAAAAACATTATTGCCCGTTACAATTTCTGCCCTCCCCCCCCTCGGGAGCTTGGCTGCATCACTGCTGAAAAACGTTAAAATATAACATTTCAATCTCAAAAATAAAACTCGTGTTTAATCTCACGTTAAAGCACACCAACAAAATTATATGTCGCAACCTGACCACGCCCAGCCGTTCGGTGAACTTACCTCCAACTATAAGTTGTGCTGCAGCCTGAACGTTGTTCCCATGGCTGTATACGAAGCACTGGTACATCCCCTGGTCAGCTCTGGTGACAGCTCGGATGTGGAGAACATTTCGTGAACGGAAGTGAATCCGTCCGTCGAAAATTACAGACCGGAAATTTTTCATCCACACTATGGAATCGACAGGATGACCGGAAACAACACATGTCAGTGTTGCGATTCCTCCAGTCAACATCACCAGGGAGTGGGGCTCAACACTGGCTTTTAATGGAGCTGTCAGAGAAATAATTAAAATCATAACACCTGGAATATTTAACGTTTGTTTTAAAAAAAATTTGGTTGGTTGGTTGATATTAAATTTTGCGGGGTCACAAGGGTTTGTTTGTTTGTTTTGGAATTTCGCACAAAGCTACTCGAGGGCTATCTGTGCTAGCCGTCCCTAATTTAGCAGTGTAAGACTAGAGGGAAGGCAGCTAGTCATCACCACTCACCGCTAACTCTTGGGCTACTCTTTAACCAACGAATAGTGGGATTGACCGTCACATTATAACGCCCCCATGGCTGGGAGGGCGAGCATGTTTGGCGCGACTCGGTCCGCGAACCCGCGATTCTCAGATTACGAAGCGCACGACTTAACGCGCTAGGCCATGCCGGGCCCTGCTACACGAGGGCTATCTGCGCTAGCTGTCCCAGATTTAACACTATAAGACTAGAGAGAAGGCAGATAGTCACCGCCACCAACCGCCAGCTATTGGGCTACTCTTTTACCAACGACTAGTAGGATTAATCATAATATTATAACTGCTTCCGGCTTAAAAAACGAGCACGCCCGGTTCAACGGGGATTCGAATCCTCAACTCTCAGGTAACGAGTCGAATGCCCTAACCACCTAGTTATGTTGGAGCTTTCTTTTAGGGAAGAAAAGTTTATAATGTCAGTGGTATTTTTACCAGCCATTAAGTTTTAAACTATCGAAAACATATTAAGATAATAAAACACTTCATTTGGTTTACTTTATAAACTAAAAGCATTCAATTTTATCATAATACATTAAGTGAAGTTAAACATCTCGACTGTTTCTTTACTCTTGAGACAAAAATGTGTTCTCCATTGACTCAGTGGTGCGTTTCACAGCATATAAAACTTTAAATCAAGTTTTTGTATCATTGCGTTTAACAACAAAACAAAAAGACGTGAAAATCTTATGTTGAAATAATACAATATAGAGCCAAACGTCAATAGATTGATCTAAAATAAATAGTTGAATAAATTATCTTCAAAAAATACACTTTTTCTGTCTTATACTTAGTTCTTTATCACCTTGTATTTCTGGTTACATTTCCTTTGTCTTACGTAAAAGCTTACACTATTTTTTAATCTCTTCTCATTAAACAAGAGAAGGATAAGACAAACATTTAATTATGTTGAAAAACGTTCAATATATTGTCACTGAGTAACGTTATTATGTATTGATACTCACTAATGTTATAATGTATTGTTACTGATTAATGTTATGATGCATTGTTACTGACTAATGTTACGATGTATTGTTACTGACTAATATTATAATGTATTGTTACTGATTAATGTTATGATGTATTGTTACTGACTAATGCTATGATGTATTGTTACTGACTAATGTTATGAAGTATTGTTGTTTAGTAAAGTTATAATGTATTGTTACTGACTAATGCTATGATATATTGTTACTGTATTGTTGTTAACTAATGTTATAATGTGTTGTTACTGACTAATGCTATGATATATTGTTACTGTATTGTTGTTAACTAATGTTATAATGTGTTGTTACTGATTAATGTTGTGAAGTATTATTGTTTACTAATGTTATAATGTGTTGTTACTGACTAATGCTATGATGCATTGTTGTTAATTAATGTTATGATGTATTGTTACTAACTAATGTTATGAGGTATTGTTGTTTAGTAAAGTTATAATGTATTGTTACTGACTAATGCTATGATGCATTGTTGTTAATTAATGTTATGATGTATTGTTACTGACTAATGTTATAATGTATTGTTACTGACTAATGTTATAATGTATTGTTACTGACTAATTTTATGATGTATTGTTACTGACTAGTGTTATAATGTATTGTTACTGACTAATGTTACGATGTATTGTTACTGACTAATGTTATAATGTATTGTTACTGATTAATGTTATAATGTATTGTTACTGATTAATGTTATGATGTATTGTTACTCACTAATGTTATAATGTATTGTTACTGACTAATGTTATAATGTATTGTTACTCACTAATGTTAAGATTTATTGTTACTGACTAATGTTATAATGTATTGTTACTCACTAATGTAACGATTTATTGTTACTGACTAATGTTATGATGTATTGTTACTGACTAATGTTATAATGTATTGTTACTGATTAATGTTATGATGTATTGTTACTCAGTAATGTTATGATGTGTTGTTACTGACTAATGTTATGAAGTATTGTTACTGACTAATGTTATAATGTATTGTTACTCACTAATGTAACGATTTATTGTTACTGACTAATGTTATGATGTATTGTTACTGACTAATGTTATAATGTATTGTTACTGATTAATGTTATAATGTATTGTTACTCACTAATGTAACGATTTATTGTTACTGACTAATGTTATAATGTATTGTTACTGACTAATGTTATGATGTATTGTTACTGACTAATGTTATAATGTATTGTTACTGATTAATGTTATAATGTATTGTTACTCACTAATGTAACGATTTATTGTTACTGACTAATGTTATAATGTATTGTTACTCACTAATGTAACGATTTATTGTTACTGACTAATGTTATGATGTATTGTTACTCACTAATGTTATAATGTATTGTTACTGACTAATGTTATAATGTATTGTTACTGACTAATGTTATGATGTATTGTTACTGACTAATGTTATAATGTATTGTTACTCACTATTTTAACGGTTTATTGTTACTCACTAATGCTATGATGTATTGTTACTGACTAATGCTATGATGTATTGTTACTGATTAATGTTATAATGTATTGTTACTGATTAATGTTATGATGTATTGTTACTGACTAATGTTATGATGTATTGTTACTGACTAATGTTATGATGTATTGTTACTGACTAATGTTATGAAGTATTGTTGTTTAGTAAAGTTACAATGTATTGTTACTGACTAATGCTATGATATATTGTTACTGTATTGTTGTTAACTTATGTTATAATGTGTTGTTACTGATTAATGTTGTGAAGTATTATTGTTTACTAATGGTATAATGTGTTGTTACTGACTAATGCTATGCTGCATTGTTGTTAATTAATGTTATGATGTATTGTTACTGATTAATGTTATGATGTATTGTTACTGACTAATGTTATGATGTATTGTTACTGATTAATGTTATGATGTATTGTTACTGATTAATGTTATGATGTATTGTTACTGACTAATGTTATGAAGTATTGTTGTTTAGTGAAGTTATAATGTATTGTTACTGACTAATGCTATGATATATTGTTACTGTATTGTTGCTGACTAATGTTATAATGTGTTGTTAGTGACTAATGTTATAATGTATTGTTACTCATTAATGTTATGATGTATTATTACTGACTAATGTTATGAAGTATTGTTGTTTAGTAAAGTTATAATGTATTGTTACTGACTAATACTATGATGTATTCTTACTGTATTGTTGCTGACTAATATTATAATGTGTTGTTACTGACTAATGTTATAATGTATTGTTACTGATTAATGTTATGATGTATTATTACTGACTAATGTTATGAAGTATTGTTGTTTAGTAAAGTTATAATGTATTGTTACTGACTAATGCTATGATATATTGTTACTGTATTATTGTTTACTAATGTTATAATGTGTTGTTACTGACTATTGTTATAATGTGTTGTTACTGAGTTGTGTTATGAAATGTTGTTACTGACTAATGTTATAATGTGTTGTTACTGAGTTGTGTTATGAAATGTTGTTACTGACTAATGTTATAATGTGTTGTTACTGACTAATGTTATAATGTGTTGTTACTGAGTTATGTTATGAGATGTTGTTACTGACTAATGTTATAATGTGATGTTACTGAGTTATGTTATGAGATGTTGTTACTGACTAATGTTATAATGTGATGTTACTGAGTTATGTTATGAGATGTTGTTACTGACTAATGCTATGATATATTGTTACTGTATTGTTGTTAACTAATGTTATAATGTGTTGTTACTGATTAATGTTGTGAAGTATTATTGTTTACTAATGTTATAATGTGTTGTTACTGACTAATCTTATAATGTGTTGTTACTGAGTTGTGTTATGAAATGTTGTTACTGACTAATGTTATAATGTGTTGTTACTGAGTTATGTTATGAGATGTTGTTACTGACTAATTTTATGATATATTGTTGTTCACGAACGTTATAAAGCACGGTTTCTGACTGACGTGTATAATAACTTCTTAGCTTGTTCAAGCTCTGATTAACATAGTTTGCATGAATAATACAAATAGTTGACCCAATACAGTTGTTCTTACAACTATATAATGAAACAAAACTAAAACATACATATACCCTTATATTATAGCTTAAAATAGGAAAACTTTAAAGAGAGTAATTATGTTTTTCTTGTTTTTTATGTTAAATAAATCCCTTTAAAATGTGCTTTTGTAATCCATAACACACGGATAAACTGCGTGTGTTTTAAAATACAGATATCGTATTACGTTTCATTTAAATAGCAAGGCAAAAGTTTCTTCACAACAAAAAATATAACATTGAATATTCCAAGAAACCAATGAGTGAATTGTTATAATAGACTGTCCATTTAACTGTTATAACGTTTTAAAAAGAAATCTGTAGGCGACAGAAAGACGTGTATATATTTTAGGTTATTTAATGTTATCGATCACTATTCACACTTTCAGCATCACGAATGTATTCAGAGAATTTTACTCACTGGGTTGTTTTATTCATTCAAGATTTCAGTTCAGAATTTGATATGTTTTTCCACTGTAAAGAACTGGCAGGGTTTTTGCCCTCAAAGGAAATCCTCAGAAGGAAAAGTTCAAACTAAAAAACACAATAATTTCTTTCTCTATTTGTTTGTTTTTGAATTTCGCGCAAGGCTACACGAGAGCTATCTGCGCTAGCCGTCCCTAATTTAACAGTGTAAGACTAAAGGGAAGGCAGCTAGTCATCACCACCAACCGCCAACTCTTGGGCTACTCTTTTACCGACGAGTAGTGGAACTGACTGTCACATTACAGCTCCTCCACAGCTGAAAGGGTGAACATGTTCAGTGGAACGGCGATTCGAACCCCTGACCCTTTTGAGTAAGACTTTACGAGCTAAAGATGAATGAATGAAAATAGTGATTTAAGATTATGTCGCAGAAATCATGCCGTATTTTTCCAAGAGTTATTTTGCTAAACCAGTGAAAGCGTTTATATTTTTAAAGATTTTCATCCAGCAGTGCAAAATCATGTAATAAAACTTTAAAAAAAAAACACGTTAAAGAGCGAATAACATTGATAAATGTATAGATTGAAAATTCCAAATTGCTATAAAAAAAGACTTATTGCGAAAACTTAACCAGCAACAATGCTTCTGATATTAGATAGGTGAGCTCATCGTAAAATTTATCGAATGTTTAAAAAAAAAACAGAGTGAAAAAAAACATTATCTCGATCAGGATTCAGGCCAACTGCGGCTCGTATAATATAAGCGTCATACGGATTCAGAGCTTGGATATGAGATATTACGAAATAAAGCCAACACCAAATTCCAGTGAATGATGAAATGAAGTTAGGGCAAAATTAAATGCACGTGGGTATTTCTTTGAAGGTTTTGTTGTTGTTGTTGTTTAAGGTGATTTGGACAACGCCATTTTTAATCAAGGACATAAAAAGAAGAAATTATTGTCTGGGCTTTGTACGAATTAGCTTATAAAGTAAGCAAGAGACGTTTGAGAGGAATTTGTCATTACATGTGTTGAGTGTGTATAGGCTTCACACGAATCCATTATGTTGTGAAATACTGAATGAATTATTGAGATCCAATTTAATCCTAGAGCTCACTTTAGAATAAGATTATGTCATCCGTAAAAACGTGTTTAATTTACGTGGTATTGTTAAGAAATATTAAGTTTTTATTTTTGATTTTATTGTTTTCAAACAGGTGTCTGAAATGGTTAATGCATAAACAGGCCCGGCATGGCCAAGCGTGTTAAGGCGTGCGACTCGTAATCTGAGGGTCGCGGGTTTGCATTCACGTCGCGCCAAACATGCTCGCCCTTTCAGCCGTGGGGGCGTTATAATGTGACGGTCAATCCCACTATTCGTTGGTAAAAGAGTAGTCCAAGAGTTGGCGGTGGGTGGTGATGACTAGCTGCCTTCCCTCTGGTCTTACACTGCTAAATTAGGGACGGCTAGCACAGATAGCCCTCGAGTAGCTTTGTGCAAAATTCAAAAACAAACAAACAAAACAAACTAATGCATAAATAATTCTCCATGATGACGAGAAACGAACTTGAAGTAAAAATGTAACTCAAGACGACTGGTTGTTAACCTGAAGATGACCTAAGAAACGTTGTTCTTTACTTGATTTTAATATCCACACCAGCTGTCTTGAGATACATAAATATATTCATGGAAATTATACGTACTAGTTTGAGAGCAGTAAGTATCATGAGTTTTACACTTGTAAGGAATCTTTCATTAAATATTTTACTCTATAACTTGTGACATCTTGTTGATGAATCAGGTTTCGCGAACGTGTGTTTTTAACATATATTTAGATGAGAAACAGATAATAAAAATAATCCTAAACATCGTGTTATTTTTTTATTGTCGGCCAGACTTGGATAAGCTAACAATGGGAAACAGTACGAAGGGTAACAATTTGATAAGCTAACAATGGGAAACAGTACGAAGGGTAACAATTTGATAAGCTAACAATGGGAAACAGTACAAAGGGTAACAATTTGAGTAAAAGGTTGACTTCAAATTGAATTATTTGGCTAATAGTTTTCGTTTGATGGTTAGAACAATTCTATCTGAAGTTTAGGTGTGAAATAGCTGGGAAGATGAAGGTTTCGATTTCCTTGGCTTTGTCGAAACCTAACTGAATATGGAGAAACCAATCATCTTATACAGAATGCAAAAAAAATCATATACAAATACAGATGTTATTAAACAACAGTTTGGAAATAAGAGACTGTAAATAATTGTGTTGATTTGTATCTGATTCATATAACCCAAGTGGGTATTTTATATGTGTTTAAACGCAGATAAGGATTTTAGGCTTTACCTACAAAAATATTGAATACAAGACCAAATAGGTTATAATTACATATTATAGGTCACTGGTTAGACCACAATTAGAATATTATGTTCAGTCTTGGGCTTCTTACCATAATGAAGACTTTGAATTATTGGAACGTGTTCAGAGGAAGGTTCCTAGAATGGTACTTAGAATAGAGGGATTGTCATAAGAGGAGAGGTTGAAATCTCTCAAATTATTTTCTCTTTAAAGAAGAGTTAGGGGAATTTGATTGAGGCTTTTGTAAAGGGAATTGTTAGTGTTGATGTATCATTTTTTCAAAACAGTTAAACTTGTAGGACTAGGGAACGCAAGTATAATTTTTGGTAAGGTAGAAATCCTCTTCAGCTAAGACAGGATAGCTAGCTGCTTTTGAAATGGATTAGCTTCAGATGTTTTAAAGGTAATAAATTATGAGTCTAAGAAAATCCTTGATAAGTATTTGAATAATAAGGGCTGCTCCAAGATTTTTTCTACTTAATGTGGTTTAGAGAAGAAATAACCGAGTTGGACCAGAAGGTCCCATGTTCATCCAGAATGTTATGTTATCAAAGGGGAATAATTATTTTCACGAAATTGACAAAATGAACGGAAAAAATACCAATATTTCTGTGTCCACCTATGATACTGAGCTTGCTTCTTTGTTTGCTTTGTTTGTTTTGGAATTTCGCACAAAGCTACTCGAGGGCTATCTGCGATAGTTGTCCCTAATGTAGCAGTGCAACCCTAGAGGGAAGGCAGCGAGTTAACACCACTCACTGCCAAATATTCGGCTACTATTTTACCAACAAACAATAGAATAGACCATTACATTATAACGTCCCCACGGCTAGAATGGCGTACATGTTTGGCGGGATACGGATTCGAACTCGCGACCCTCATATTACGAGTCGGACGTCCTAACCGCCTTGCCATGACAATTAGCATGAGCGGTAGAACTATTGATAATTTTGTACTCACCTATGAAAGTTAGCATGAGCGGTAGAACTATTGATAATTCTGTACTCACCTATGACAGTTAGCATGAGCGGTAGAACTATTAATAATTATGTACTCACCTATGAGAGTTAGCATGAGCGGTAGAACTATTGATAATTATGTACTCACCTATGACAGTTAGCATGAGCGGTAGAACTATTGATAATTCTGTAGTCACCTATGACAGTAAGCATGAGCAGTAGATCTATTGACAATTATGTACTCACCTATGACAGTTAGCATGAGCGGTGGAACTATTGATAATTTTGTACTCACTTATGACAGTTAGCATGAGCGGTAGAACTATTGATAATTCTGTAGTCACCTATGACAGTTAGCATGAGCGGTAGAACTATTGATAATTCGGTACTCACCTATGACAGTTAGCATGAGCGGTAGATCTATTGATAATTCTGTACTCACCTATGACAGTTAGCATGAGCAGTAGATCTATTAATAATTATGTACTCACTTATGACAGTTAGCATGAGCGGTAGAACTATTGATAATTCTGTACTCACCTATGACAGTTAGCATGAGCGGTAGATCTATTGATAATTCTGTACTCACCTATGACAGTTAGCATGAGCAGTAGATCTATTAATAATTATGTACTCACTTATGACAGTTAGCATGAGCGGTAGAACTATTGATAATTCTGTACTCACCTATGACAGTTAGCATGAGCAGTAGAACTATTGATAATTATGTACTCACATATGACAGTTAGCATGAGCGGTAGAACTATTGATAATTCTATACTCATCTATGACAGTGACCATGAACGGTAGAACTATTGATAATTCTGTACTCACCTGTGACAGTTAGCATGAGCGGTAGATCTATTGATAATTCTGTACTCATCTATGACAGTTAGCATGAGCAGTAGATCTATTAATAATTATGTACTCACTTATGACAGTTAGCATGAGCGGTAGAACTATTGATAATTCTGTACTCACCTATGACAGTTAGCATGAGCAGTAGAACTATTGATAATTATGTACTCACTTATGACAATTAGCATGAGCGGTAGAACTATTGATAATTCTGTACTCACTTATGACAGTTAGCATGAGCGGTAGAACTATTGATAATTCTGTTCTCACCTATGACAGTTAGCATGAGCAGTAGAACTATTGATAATTATGTACTCACTTATGACAGTTAGCATGAGCGGTAGAACTATTGATAATTCTGTACTCACCTGTGACAGCATGAGCGGTAGAAATATTGATAATTATGTACTCACCAATGACAGTTAGCATGAGCAGTAGAACTATTGATAATTATGTACTCACTTATGACAGTTAGCATGAGCGGTAGAACTATTGATAATTCTGTACTCACTTGTGACAGTTAGCATGAGCGGTAGAACTATTGATAATTCTGTTCTCACCTATGACAGTTAGCATGAGCAGTAGAACTATTGATAATTATGCACTCACTTATGACAGTTAGCATGAGCGGTAGAACTATTGATAATTCTGTACTCACCTGTGACAGTTAGCATGAGCAGTAGAACTATTGATAATTATGTACTCACTTATGACAATTAGCATGAGCGGTAGAACTATTGATAATTCTGTACTCACCTATGACAGTTAGCATGAGCGGTAGAACTATTGATAATTCTGTACTTACCTGTGACAGTTACCATGAGCGGTAGAACTATTGATAATTCTGTACTCACCTGTGACAGTTAGCATGAGCGGTAGAACTATTGATAATTCTGTACTCACCTATGACAGTTAGCATGAGCGGTGGAACTATTGATAATTCTGTAGTCACCTATGACAGTTAGCATGAGCGGTAGAACTATTGATAATTCTGTACTCACTTGTGACAGTTAGCATGAGCGGTAGAACTATTGATAATTCTGTACTCATCTATGACAGTTAGCATGAGCAGTAGATCTATTAATAATTATGTACTCACTTATGACAGTTAGCATGAGCGGTAGAACTATTGATAATTCTGTACTCACCTATGACAGTTAGCATGAGCAGTAGAACTATTGATAATTATGTACTCACTTATGACAATTAGCATGAGCGGTAGAACTATTCATAATTCTGTACTCACTTATGACAGTTAGCATGAGCGGTAGAACTATTGATAATTCTGTTCTCACCTATGACAGTTAGCATGAGCAGTAGAACTATTGATAATTATGTACTCACTTATGACAGTTAGCATGAGCGGTAGAACTATTGATAATTCTGTACTCACCTGTGACAGCATGAGCGGTAGAAATATTGATAATTATGTACTCACCAATGACAGTTAGCATGAGCAGTAGAACTATTGATAATTATGTACTCACTTATGACAGTTAGCATGAGCGGTAGAACTATTGATAATTCTGTACTCACTTGTGACAGTTAGCATGAGCGGTAGAACTATTGATAATTCTGTTCTCACCTATGACAGTTAGCATGAGCAGTAGAACTATTGATAATTATGCACTCACTTATGACAGTTAGCATGAGCGGTAGAACTATTGATAATTCTGTACTCACCTGTGACAGTTAGCATGAGCGGTGGAACTATTGATAATTCTGTACTCACCTATGACAGTTAGCATGAGCGGTAAAACTATTGATAATTCTGTACTCACCTATGACAGTTAGCATGAGCGGTAGATCTATTGATAATTCTGTACTCACCTATGACAGTTAGCATGAGCAGTAGATCTATTAATAATTATGTACTGACTTATGACAGTTAGCATGAGCAGTAGAACTATTGATAATTCTGTACTCACCTATGACAGTTAGCATGAGCAGTAGAACTATTGATAATTATGTACTCACTTATGACAGTTAGCATGAGCGGTAGAACTATTGATAATTCTGTACTCACTTATGACAGTTACCATGAACGGTAGAACTATTGATAATTCTGTACTCACCTGTGACAGTTAGCATGAGCGGTAGAACTATTGATAATTCTGTACTCACCTGTGACAGCATGAGCGGTAGAAATATTGATAATTATGTACTCACCAATGACAGTTAGCATGAGCAGTAGAACTATTGATAATTCTGTACTCGCCAATGACAGTTAGCATGAGCTGTGGAACTATTGATAATTTTGTACTCACCTCTGACAGTTAGCATGAGCGGTAGAACTATTGATAATTCTGTACTCACCTGTGACAGTTAGCATGAGCGGTGGAACTATTGATAATTCTGTACTCACCTATGACAGTTAGCATGAGCGGTAAAACTATTGATAATTCTGTACTCACTTGTGACAGTTAGCATGAGCGGTAGAACTATTGATAATTCTGTTCTCACCTATGACAGTTAGCATGAGCAGTAGAACTATTGATAATTATGCACTCACTTATGACAGTTAGCATGAGCGGTAGAACTATTGATAATTCTGTACTCACCTGTGACAGTTAGCATGAGCAGTAGAACTATTGATAATTATGTACTCCCTTATGACAATTAGCATGAGCGGTAGAACTATTGATAATTCTGTACTCACTTATGACAGTTAGCATGAGCGGTAGAACTATTGATAATTCTGTTCTCACCTATGACAGTTAGCATGAGCAGTAGAACTATTGATAATTATGTACTCACTTATGACAGCATGAGCGGTAGAACTATTGATAATTCTGTACTCACCTGTGACAGCATGAGCGGTAGAAATATTGATAATTATGTACTCACCAATGACAGTTAGCATGAGCAGTAGAACTATTGATAATTATGTACTCACTTATGACAGTTAGCATGAGCGGTAGAACTATTGATAATTCTGTACTCACTTGTGACAGTTAGCATGAGCGGTAGAACTATTGATAATTCTGTTCTCACCTATGACAGTTAGCATGAGCAGTAGAACTATTGATAATTATGCACTCACTTATGACAGTTAGCATAAGCGGTAGAACTATTGATAATTCTGTACTCACCTGTGACAGTTAGCATGAGCGGTGGAACTATTGATAATTCTGTACTCACCTATGACAGTTAGCATGAGCGGTAAAACTATTGATAATTCTGTACTCACCTATGACAGTTAGCATGAGCGGTAGATCTATTGATAATTCTGTACTCACCTATGACAGTTAGCATGAGCAGTAGATCTATTAATAATTATGTACTGACTTATGACAGTTAGCATGAGCAGTAGAACTATTGATAATTCTGTACTCACCTATGACAGTTAGCATGAGCAGTAGAACTATTGATAATTATGTACTCACTTATGACAGTTAGCATGAGCGGTAGAACTATTGATAATTCTGTACTCACTTATGACAGTTACCATGAACGGTAGAACTATTGATAATTCTGTACTCACCTGTGACAGTTAGCATGAGCGGTAGAACTATTGATAATTCTGTACTCACCTGTGACAGCATTACCGGTAGAAATATTGATAATTATGTACTCACCAATGACAGTTAGCATGAGCAGTAGAACTATTGATAATTATGTACTCACTTATGACAGTTAGCATGAGCGGTAGAACTATTGATAATTCTGTACTCACTTGTGACAGTTAGCATGAGCGGTAGAACTATTGATAATTCTGTACTCATCTATGACAGTTAGCATGAGCAGTAGATCTATTAATAATTATGTACTCACTTATGACAGTTAGCATGAGCGGTAGAACTATTGATAATTCTGTACTCACCTATGACAGTTAGCATGAGCGGTGGAACTATTGATAATTCTGTACTCACCTATGACAGTTAGCATGAGCGGTAAAACTATTGATAATTCTGTACTCACCTATGACAGTTAGCATGAGCGGTAGATCTATTGATAATTCTGTACTCACCTATGACAGTTAGCATGAGCAGTAGATCTATTAATAATTATGTACTGACTTATGACAGTTAGCATGAGCAGTAGAACTATTGATAATTCTGTACTCACCTATGACAGTTAGCATGAGCAGTAGAACTATTGATAATTATGTACTCACTTATGACAGTTAGCATGAGCGGTAGAACTATTGATAATTCTGTACTCACTTATGACAGTTACCATGAACGGTAGAACTATTGATAATTCTGTACTCACCTGTGACAGTTAGCATGAGCGGTAGAACTATTGATAATTCTGTACTCACCTGTGACAGCATGAGCGGTAGAAATATTGATAATTATGTACTCACCAATGACAGTTAGCATGAGCAGTAGAACTATTGATAATTCTGTACTCGCCAATGACAGTTAGCATGAGCGGTGGAACTATTGATAATTTTGTACTCACCTCTGACAGTTAGCATGAGCGGTAGAACTATTGATAATTCTGTACTCACCTGTGACAGTTAGCATGAGCGGTGGAACTATTGATAATTCTGTACTCACCTATGACAGTTAGCATGAGCGGTAAAACTATTGATAATTCTGTACTCACCTATGACAGTTAGCATGAGCGGTAGATCTATTGATAATTCTGTACTCACCTATGACAGTTAGCATGAGCAGTAGAACTATTGATAATTCTGTACTTACCTATGACAGTTAGCATGAGCGGTAAAACTATTGATAATTCTGTACTCACCTATGACAGTTAGCATGAGCGGTAGATCTATTGATAATTCTGTACTCACCTATGACAGTTAGCATGAGCGGTAAAACTATTGATAATTCTGTACTCACCTATGACAGTTAGCATGAGCAGTAGATCTATTAATAATTATGTACTCACTTATGACAGTTAGCATGAGCGGTAGAACTATTGATAATTCTGTACTCACCTATGACAGTTAGCATGAGCAGTAGAACTATTGATAATTATGTATTCACTTATGACAGTTAGCATGAGCGGTAGAACTATTGATAATTCTGTACTTACCTGTGACAGTTACCATGAGCGGTAGAACTATTGATAATTCTGTACTCACCTGTGACAGTTAGCATGAGCGGTAGAACTATTGATAATTCTGTACTCACCTATGACAGTTAGCATGAGCGGTGGAACTATTGATAATTCTGTACTCACCTGTGACTGTTAGCATGAGCGGTGGAACTATTGATAATTCTGTCCTCACTTATGACAGTTAGCACGAGCGGTATAACTATTGATAATTCTGTACTCATCTATGACAGTTAGCATGAGCAGTAGATCTATTAATAATTATGTACTGACTTATGACAGTTAGCATGAGCAGTAGAACTATTGATAATTCTGTACTCACCTATGACAGTTAGCATGAGCAGTAGAACTATTGATAATTATGTACTCACTTATGACAGTTAGCATGAGCGCTAGAACTATTGATAATTCTGTACTCACCTATGACAGTTAGCATGAGCGGTAGAACTATTGATAACTCTGTACTTACCTGTGACAGTTACCATGAGCGGTAGAACTATTGATAATTCTGTACTCACCTATGACAGTTAGCATGAGCAGTAGATCTATTAATAATTATGTACTCACTTATGACAGTTAGCATGAGCGGTAGAACTATTGATAATTCTGTACTCACTTATGACAGTTAGCATGAGCGCTAGAACTATTGATAATTCTGTACTCACCTATGACAGTTAGCATGAGCAGTAGAACTATTGATAATTATGTACTCACTTATGACAGTTAGCATGAGCGCTAGAACTATTGATAATTCTGTACTCACCTATGACAGTTAGCATGAGCAGTAGATCTATTAATAATTATGTACTCACTTATGACAGTTAGCATGAGCGGTAGAACTATTGATAATTCTGTACTCACTTATGACAGTTAGCATGAGCGCTAGAACTATTGATAATTCTCTACTCACCTATGACAGTTAGCATGAGCAGTAGAACTATTGATAATTATGTACTCACTTATGACAGTTAGCATGAGCGCTAGAACTATTGATAATTCTGTACTCACCTATGACAGTTAGCATGAGCGGTAGAACTATTGATAATTCTGTACTTACCTGTGACAGTTACCATGAGCGGTAGATCTATTGATAATTCTGTACTCACCTATGACAGTTAGCATGAGCAGTAGATCTATTAATAATTATGTACTCACTTATGACAGTTAGCATGAGCGGTAGAACTATTGATAATTCTGTACTCACCTATGACAGTTAGCATGAACGGTAGAACTATTGATAATTCTGTACTCACCTGTGACAGTTAGCATGAGCGGTAGAACTATTGATAATTCTGTACTCACTTATGACAGTTAGCATGAGCGGTAGAACTATTGATAATTCTGTACTCACCTATGACAGTTAGCATGAGCGGTAGAACTATTGATAATTCTGTACTCATCTATGACAGTTAGCATGAGCGGTAGAACTATTGATAATTCTGTACTCACCTATGACAGTTAGCATGAGCGGTAGAACTATTGATAATTCTGTACTCACCTATGACAGTTAGCATGAGCGGTAGAACTATTGATAATTCTGTACTCACCTATGACAGTTAGCATGAGCGGTAGAACTATTGATAATTCTGTACTCACCTATGACAGTTAGCACGAGCGGTAGAACTATTGATAATTCTGTATTCATCTATGACAGTTAGCATGAGCGGTAGATCTATTGATAATTCTGTACTTACCTATGACAGTTAGCATGAGCGGTGGAACTATTGATAATTCTGTACTCACTTATGACAGTTAGCATGAGCGGTAGAACTATTGATAATTCTGTACTCATCTATGACAGTTAGCATGAGCGGTAGAACTATTGATAATTCTGTACTCACCTATGACAGTTAGCATGAGCGGTAGAACTATTGATAATTCTGTACTCATCTATGACAGTTAGCATGAGCGGTGGAACTATTGATAATTCTGTCCTCACTTATGACAGTTAGCATGAGCGGTAGAACTATTGATAATTCTGTACTCATCTATGACAGTTAGCATGAGCGGTAGAACTATTGATAATTCTGTACTTACCTATGACAGTTAGCATGAACGGTAGAACTATTGATAATTCTGTACTTACCTATGACAGTTACCATGAGCGGTAGAACTATTGATAATTCTGTACTCACCTGTGACAGTTAGCATGAACGGTGGAACTATTGATAATTCTGTACTCACCTATGACAGTTAGCATGAGCGGTAGAACTATTGATAATTCTGTACTCACCTATGACAGTTAGCATGAGCGGTAGAACTATTGATAATTCTGTACTTACCTGTGACAGTTACCATGAGCGGTAGAACTATTGATAATTCTGTACTCACCTGTGACAGTTAGCATGAGCGGTAGAACTATTGATAATTCTGTACTCACCTATGACAGTTAGCATGAGCGGTGGAACTATTGATAATTCTGTAGTCACCTATGACAGTTAGCATGAGCGGTAGAACTATTGATAATTCTGTAGTCACCTATGACAGTTAGCATGAGCGGTAGAACTATTGATAATTCTGTACTTACCTATGACAGTTAGCATGAGCGGTAGAACTATTGATAATTCTGTACTCAACTATGAGAGTTAGCATGAGCGGTAGAACTATTGATAATTCTGTAGTCACCTATGACAGTTAGCATGAGCGGTAGAACTATTGATAATTCTGTACTTACCTATGACAGTTAGCATGAGCGGTAGAACTATTGATAATTCTGTACTTACCTATGACAGTTAGCATGAGCGGTAGAACTATTGATAATTCTGTACTTACCTATGACAGTTAGCATGAGCAGTAGAACTATTGACAATTCTGTACTTACCTATGACAGTTAGCATTGTTTCAACAACACTTTTCCCCTGACTGTTGTTTGTCACACAGTGGTATTGTCCCTCATCTTCAACTTGAACGCCCTCTAACAACAACGTCCCTTCTACTTGCTGAACTCGTGACTGAGAGGTCATCAGCACCCATTCCGAGTTTTTCACATGAAACCAGCTATATGTTGGAGGCGGTTGTCCTTGTCCAGCGCAGGGAAGGACAGCGGTCTCTCCAACATTCGCAGTCACTTGTGGTTTACTGTCCGTTATGGTAGGAGATATTCCTTCATTTGGTTCTAAAAATGAACACAAAAACAATAGTTTTTCTACAACAAAGTAATCTGTAGTTTCGTGTGTCTGAAATAAAACACATTACAACTGTAGGAAATATTCGAGTGATATGCACGTGGTACTTTCAGGTAAAATCGATTTCACTACTAGTATCAGATGGGCAAACCAATTAATAATAGTAGATTGGATCATAAATTAGGATAGTTTTCTATGCTTGATAACTTGATTCTGTTTCTTTAAATGTGATATAATGAGGATAAAATAAATTAACAAACTCTTTATTGTCACGAATAGGAAGAATAGTGTGCACATGCGCAGAAATAGGAACAATAATATGTGCACATGCGCAGAAACAGAAAGAATAGTGTGCACATGCGCAGATGTAATCACACTCGATTCTACTGGAGTGTGCTTAATTTTACAGCTTTCTTTTGGATTGAAATTGCATATACACTTTAAATATACCCTTTAAATATACCCCTTTTTGCACATTTGAGTCCTTAACCATTTACTTTAATGTCCAGTGAAAATAGGCTTAGCTAAACTAAAATTACTTTAAAAGTATGAAAAATAATAGATTTTTCTATTTAATTGTCTTAAATTTGCCCCCCACTCTTATAGCGGTAAGTCTACGGATTTACAACACTAAAATCAGGAGTTCGATTCCCCTCGGTGAACTCAGCAGATAGCCCGATGTGGCTTTGTTACATGAAAACCCACACACACGCCTTCAATTAAATCATGTATCCATAGCAACGCGAAAATCCGAAACAGTTGTTTTCCTTTTTTTCAAACACTTTTAGCCAGTTTGTCTGTAATTCCTCATGGTTATCAAAAGGCTTCATTCTTGCTACCTCCCTTTGAAGTACTGGAATTTTCCAATAACCTTTCATTCGCGAGTCAAATACAAATCGTATGTGTTGAACAGAGAAAGTGTTTTGAGTCATTGCTGTTGTCTAACTTGTCTGCAGAAGTGTTTATTTCCTTGGAATATTTGAGGACGTACAGAAAGAATGAGGATGTACAGAAGGAATGAGGATGTACAGAAAGAATGGTTCTCATCAGTGAACGAAGAAGTCTCATGGTAACAGATTTGCAAGAGACAAACAATTGAGTGAACGTAAGACTGGTAAGCAAGCTTACTAACCACTTGAGTTACCAGAAACTGTGGTACTTCTTATGCAGATACCAGCTCTGACATTTGAAATTTTGAGCAACATTCCAACTGATAAAAAGGTCAAAACCTAGTAACAATACGCAAAAAGTACATGTTACCTTAACCCTTGCAGAACTAAAACGCGACGTATTTCCCTACACGGTCTCCTAGTACAAATTGGTTCAAGAAAACGTGCCTGAATTCATTTGGTTTCAGTATCCAATCGACAGCGTCATCTCGTGACCTTTGTTCTCTCACAGCATTGATTGCCTGTATTGTTCAGGCTTCGTCAATTCGGCCACCAAAGAGTATTACATTACCAATCCTTTCAACATGGTTGATATATATTACTGCAACATCCTCTAGGGCAGAATAGATATTATCTACGATACAGAACAAAGAAACAAAGCCAAGGTGACTACAACGATTCTCTATACAACGCGCTGTTCCTAATAAGCTCGGAAACTAAATAAACGAAGAACTTTTAACTTTTCTATATCACCAAAACAGGCAGAAAACACGTGTTGCTTATCATGGTCGTATGTAATTAAAGTATGAGGAATTGGAATAGCTCAGAAGGAAAATGAAAGACTTCCACGGGAACCAATTTGATTCTTAAAACGAATACGTTGCTACTTTTACGATTGTGGAATGGAAGGACGTTGTCTATCGACCAGTGGAGCGAATTTGTGATTTTGTGCTTATTTGCTTATTGAGTTATAAGAGACAAAGGAAGAAATGTGACTTCATGAGAAATCCACACGATTTCAACGGCTTCGACACTAAGCCATGTACGTCATCACGGTCAAAAAACACAACTTTATATCAAGTGTTTTTTCTGTGAACGAAAACAAATCGAAAGTTTTTACTGTTAGTAAGATTACGTAACCCGAATACAAATGTTTAAGACCGAGACGTTACTCTGACACGTTGAACCTTTCATCTTAAATTATATTTAACACTGGCCTTGTTCTTCTGTCGTGTATTATTTTATACATAATGGAACACTGTCATTTTAAAGTTTCAGCTATAACCAACAGTTGGGATCTACGGCCATTAGGTATGGTGGCTTACAATTTTAGTAGATTAGAAGAGGTAAACTCACGATTCTACATCAGAAAATGTTACAGCAAAAGCTATAAAACTTAGATAAGTTTATACGTACACTTTAAAGCACCGTGTGTGTGCTTTCTTATAACAAAGCTACATTCGGCTATCTGCTGAGCCCTCCGAAGGGAATCGAACCTCTGAATTTAGCATTATAAATCCGTAGGCATACCACTGTACTAGCGGAAGGCTTTGAAGCGCTCTTCAGCCAATTAGTGTAAACCAAAGACAAACGTCAAGCACTCAGTACACGTGCGTAAACAGCGTGAAATTTTTTTTCTTCCATTTTTTAAGGATCTGTTATGTACGAGAAAACTTCGTTAATATGCATAAAAGGTCAGGATACAAATTTTCAGCGTTTAACTGCTGCTCGGGAAAGGTCAAGCCTCATAAGATGAGTTCATGAGCAAATAAAACTAGATCGTGATATTAGATAAACGTGTGTGTAAGACCACAACAGCCACGCTCAAGAACATGTACAGTAAAACAAATATAAATCTGATAACAAAGTTTCACAGAAGAGAGAGTATGTCATACGTCTGACTGTGTGATAAGTGTAACTGTATCATACGTTTAACTCTACCTTAACTTTTAGTGTCATAAATTTAGCTGTTTAACTGTGTCATAAGTTTAACTGTCGTACGTTTTACAGTATAATAATTTCAACTGTGTCATTAGCGTATTTGTATCACATGTTTAACTTTTTCACTGCACCTTAAGTTTTATAATGCTATAAGTGTTACTGTATCATAAGTTTAACTATTTAAGTGTGCCATAAGTTTAACAGCGTGATAAGTTTAATTCTTTAACCGTGCCTCATGCTTAACAGTGTGATAAGTGTAACTGTATTGTACACTTAAATGTTTAACTGTGCCTTAAATTTAACTGTAACACAAATTTAACCGTACCACAAGTACAACTGTATTATAAGTTTAACTACGTCATAATTTTAACTGTACAAGTATAACACACCAACGCTGTTAATACATTCCAAATGAATTGTTTTATAAGTTGAACTATATCATTAGTCATATTTTGTCATAACTTTGACAGTATCATATGTTTAATTGTAACATACGTTTAACTGTGCCATAAATTTTACTCTGTCATACGTTTTCTGTGCTATAACTTTAATTATAAAAATATAACACACCGAATACTGGTAATACATTCCACACAAACTGTGTCGTAAGTTTAGCTGTGTGAGAAGCAAACCAACTTTAATATTACATTCCAGACACTTCTAAAGAATCTTTCATCACGCATGAAAAATTTTTATTTTTTATCCAAATTATACTTTAATTTCCAGTGAGAGTTTGGTAACCAAGTGTACCAAAAGAATCGATTGTAAGTTGAACTAGGACTTTGAGAGACGACCAAAGGAACATTTACAAATATGGAAGTAGGGTTAGGACGACCTATAACAAACGAGCAAAGAAACAACTACAGGTCTTTCGTTTTTGTTGTTTTACAAGCATCCATCCCACTTTATTTGTAAAGGAACTAAATAAAGATTATTAAAAATCGATATGTGGATTGAATTCAAACACAAAGGGACACAGATGCTGCAATTAGTGTTCCTAGCAGACCGTTTACTTTCACGTGAACACAAAATATCATCTTTTAACATAATTGAAAGTTATGTTTTAGCTTTAAAAGTAATGACAAGGATCTAAACATCTTTCCAGCTCCAACTGTAATGATATATAGAAAAATCCTATTTGGTAAAGCCCTAAACGTCCATTCCAGCTCCAACTGTATGATATATGGAAAAATCCTATTTGGTAAAGCCCTAAACGTCCACGTTAGCCATGAGAAATTTCAATGATATCTGAAAACAACACGGAGAGATACGACGTTGGCTTAAGTATGTAATGGAATATTTTGTTCTCCATCTATCAACTGATATGGATCAAATGACTTGTATGATATAATACAAATGATAAAGACATTTTTATGTCATGACTGTGACTACGTATGGCTACCAATACACCCAGATATCTCTTTCTTTGCTGACATTACAACATCGCGACAGTAGTGAGGTTGTAGACATATATATATATATACCTTTACTGTTGCTGGTTGATGGTATTATATATCAGAGAAGTAGCAACATTAACGTGGCAGTCTGAAAGAGGATGTCTCTTCCTTTACCACCAATGATGACATCACATCATAGAATGGGGGTAGAAATAACAAAACGAGAAGACAGTAAGAAAGATGTCTCTCACTTTGTTGAAAAATGATCATTTTAAACCAAAATGGAGATCGAAGTAGCGCCAGTGAAGTTCCAAACTCAGAGAAATAAAAGGAGGAAAAAGTGCTTGATTGGTGAAAACTTTGGAACAGTTTCTGACACACACGTACATATTTGCACCCCCATACATACATATTTGCACCCCACACACACACACCCATTTGCACCTCCACACACATATTTGCACACCCCACATACATATATTTGCACCACACACACATATATTTGCACCCCACACACACCAAAACCTAGTCTTGCGAAAAACGTCTAAAGTGACTGATTTGTTTAGAACAGTGGATATTCCTTAAACGAACGTCTTACTACCGTGTGTTTGTTCGTTAATAATTAAGCACAAAGATAAACAATGGGCTATCTGGGCTACGCTCACCAGGGGTATTGAAATCTGGTTTTTAGCGGTATAACTCCACAGACTGAGGGGTTACTATTGTGTTTTCTGACAAACTGTTTCAGCAAGATAGATCAACCAGTGGGGCGACTCTTCCGTAAACCGTCCTGTTGTACTTAAAACCACATTAGTTAAGGGCATATAGCAAAGATGTCTGAGGGGCATTCTAATATACGTGACTCCTTTCTTCAAAATAAAGACGCGAAGTATACAGATTTTAAACTTGCCTGTAACGTCGTAGCACCATTACAGCTCGGCTATACCAGCAGTGGACACAGCTCAGGTATTCAACTTTGTGCTTAAAAACGAACAAATAAAGCCTACAACATACACAGCACATTGGGTGAGTTACCTGATAAAACACAACTCAAAGCAAGACTTCTAAGTTTCTCTGTCAACCTTACGTAGTATCAATACTGTCTGAAATAAGGTGAGGACAAATGATACAGAAGACAGCTGACATGAATGTAATGTTAAACAAAGTAAATTACATTAATACAGAAGACAGCTGACATGAATGTAATGTTAAACAAAGTAGTTTACATTAATACAGAAGATAGCTGACATGAATGTAATGTTAAACAAAGTAATTTACATTAACACAGAAGACAGCTGACATGAATGTAATGTTAAACAATGTAGTTTACATTAATACAGAAGACAGCTGACATGAATGTAATGTTAAACAATGTAGTGTACGGTTAGTTTCCCGTTAACTCGTCCAGTTTTACACGAATAAGCTTTTGAAAATACTTCAGCGTTAGCACAAACGTTTTCCAAAAATTAACAATCGGCAAACTGAGACCCAACATCACAGGATAGTGGGTCACATTTGCACTTTCAACCATAAAAAATATGATGGGCACATGTGTGAATGTAACTGATGCTCTCCTACGTTATGTGGATGTTTCTGTCTTATGATAACAAAAGTACATAACGAGCTATCGAACCCCGTATTTTAGTGTTATAAGTCCTGAATACCCAGAGGACTACAAAGATATCGAAGATTACAGTTTGGGGAGTAATAATGTTTGTTCGATACGTTTTTACTTTCACCGAAAGTACAATAAGTTACTTTTGTTGTTTTTCTGTCCTAGATATTTCAGTTTAAAATCCAAGTCTTTATCAACATATTTAAACTAGTTACGTATTTTTAATCGTAATTTTTTTCTTTCTTCCATTTCATTTTTTATTTGAAAATATACTTTTTTTTTAGTCTTTAATTACTCACCACTTTTTTTCAAATTACGATATTTTATTTAAAATGGAAGGTGGAAAATTATTAGTTTTTATACGGACACTCACAGTGTCAGATTATACCTGTACGTAATTGTAAGATGGTCCGTCTTATCTATTTACTGTCTAGGCAGGTGGTTAAGGCGCTTGATTCGTAATCTGAGGGTCACGTGTTCGAATCCCCGTCGCACCAAACTTACTCGCTCTTTCAGCTGTGGGGGCTTTATAATGTCACAGTCAATCCCACTATTCGTTGGTAAAAAGAGTAGCCCAAGTGTTGGTGGTGAATGGTGATGACTAGCTGCCTTCCTTCTAGTCTTACACTGCTAAATTAGGGATGGCTAACGCAGATAGCACTCGTGTACCCTTGGGCAAACAAAAAGCAAGCAAACCATATCGTTTACGATCCTTCTTATTAAATTCAGTACGGACTTTAATTCTATCTCTTTATTCAAATTTTTCTATTTGTGTAGGTACGTCCAAACATAATATTTGAGTAAATAAGGCCGTCTGATTTTATATCCGTGGCATCACGGATACCGAGTTTATGTGTTTTTGTACACTATAATGGAAATAGTTCCATCAGGGTTTCTCTTCACATCTAAAAGATGAGAACATTTATTTTACACTATTTCAAATGCGAATGGAATTGTCACGGACGTGTCAACACTGTCAACAGAGTTATACTAATCAGTACTACCATGTGTCACCCACGTAATCTCCACGTATATGCAGTTCATCCAGACTTTGTCTATATACAGGTCACAAAGGCGTGATAGAAGAAAGAAACTCAAAGATAACAATAACTTTGGAAAATAAATTTTGAACAAGTAGCCAAATAAAACTGATAACGTCCGTCATTTCTACAGGTGATAATGAAAGTTTAATTAACCATTTTGAAAGCAATTAATAACTTTTTTATACTGGGATTTCCAAAAAGGAAGGAAGACGTTCTTGTGAATTGATACTTAGGTACTGGTTGTGCGAAGTTGTTTGTTATTAATTTTCTCAGCAAATACAACTTCTATATTTAACCTATTAATACTCGTAATGCCGTACAGTTCTTAGCAATGTACTTCGCACGATACTGTGTAGAAGTCTCTAAGTTAGAAACAATTGTTCTGAAATGTGATTCCAAAACTAAACAAATGGCTGACTAGTATGCCACGTAGATTTTGTGCTCAATGTAAAGTTTATATTAAAGTTGGTGATAAAGCCCTTCATTGCTTTGGTGAGTGTCAAAAATGGTATCATTTAAGATGTAAGAACTTAACTGAACAGGATTTGGAATATTTAAATGAAATTGGGAAAAGTTATGAATGTGATTTTTGTATGAGAAAAAGAAAGTTAAGCCTAAATAGTGAAACTCCATTAAGAAGGACTGTGTCCATTTCGTTAGAGGGGGAGACAGTTAATCTTGTTGAGAATAGTGAGCTTGATTTAAATATGGGGGGAGGCAGATATGAAGTGGCTTAAGACAAAAGTTACTGAAATTTTGTCAAGACTTGATGACTTTCACTTAATTAAAGTAAAGGTCGAAGAATTAGTGACTTCCTTTCAATATTATTCAGAGAAGGTAGAAACTATGAGTGAGGATATCACAACTTTGAGAGCTGAAGTTAAGGAGTGTAAACAGGAAAATAAAACATTAAAGCATGAAAATGAAGAATTGTGGAAGGAGATGGCAAGTTTTCGGAGGAAGATGTGTGAAGCGGAACAATATTCTTATAACTATAATGTTTTGATTGGAGGTATTCCAGAGAAGCCTGATGAGAATTTGCAAGAAGTTGTTCAGAAGATTACAACTACTTTTGGGGTTGACTGTGCTCCTACAGATATTGACACTGTTCATCGTATAGGAAAGAAAACAACTGAAAATAAGAGTCCGAGACAGATTGTTGTTAAGTTTTGTCGTAAGCAAATTAAATTTGATCTGCTTAAACTTAAGAAAACTAAATTTCGCTCTCTTAATACTAATGATATTAAGGTCTGTAATGAATCTTATCCAGTTTATGTTAACGAACATCTCTCCCATATTATCGTGATATTTTCATGCAAGCAAAACGAAAACAGAAAGATCTTGGCTATAAATTTCTTTGGGTATCGAATGGTAATATTCTTATTAGGAAATCAGAAACTACTCAGCCCATTGTTTTACGTTGCTTGATTGATCTTAATCATTTATAAATACTGCAATGGCTGATGATTTTGATGATATTGTTGGTGTTACACCAACTTTGTCTCTCTTTCTGATTTACCAAATGTTTTTCTGTTGGTCATTTAAATTTAATACATGTTAACATTCGAAGTCTTACTCAAAATTTTGACCAATTTCTTGTTTTTTTTACAATCAAGCGTTGTTAAATTTCATATAATAGCTTTTTCTGAAACTTGGTTTGTTGAGGATGGATTTGTTTCCTTTTCGATTCCAGGTTACTCCTTTTATTCTTCATCTTCTGGTCTAAATAAGGCTAGTGGAGTGGCAGTTTTGTTAAATTTGAGATACTGACTATGATAAAAGAAGTGCAGTACATTAAGTCTGATGCTTTAATTTTATTTTGTATGATTCAAAATAAGAAATTTAATCTCTTTGTTGTTTATCGATCTCCTAGATTGCCTGTATTGAAATTTTATTGATGAGCTTTCATTAGAATTGAATTTATACAAATATGATATTAATATACTTGTTGGTGATTTTAATATAGATGTTTTGGCATTTGATGATGTTTGTTATAAAAATGCATATTTTAAGTTTTTGTCTGAGAACAATCTTCGTATTATTATTTCTTCTCCTACACGGATAACCAATGTTACTAATTCTTGTATTGATCATTTTTAATTAGTGGAAATACTATTAAAATTGTTATTCTTATATTGTTGAGAGTTTTTGACCGATCATTTTCCAATTATTTTATGTATAGACATTTTATCGGATCTAGAACATGTCTCAAATGTTCAAAAGATTAAGTTTAATGAATTGAGTTCTTGTTTGAATTTTTTCAGATTGGTCCTGTGTTATGAATTGTTCTGATGTTAATGTTGCTTATGATAATTTTGCTGAAGTGTTAACTGATTGTATTCAAAGTTGTACTACTACTGTTTCTGTGTCACGAAAGTTTAGAAAAATTAAGCCATGGATTACCAGTGAATTGGTTTTGTTAATGATTAAAAGAGATAAGTTAAAAAAGAAAGTACATCAATTTCCTGATGATATTTATCTAAAGATTAGATTTAAGTGTTTAAGGAATTATGTTGTTAGCTTGACCCGTAAGACTAAATGGACTTATTATCATAACCTGTTTAAGAATGCTAAAACTATTAAACAGAATTGGAATATTGTTAACTCTATTATTGATGTTAAAAAAAATAAGAAATTTTGTAATTTTGGTACTACTGATCTATCTGATTTGAATTATTTTTTTGTTAATGTTGCTAAATCTACTTGCTCCAATCCTAAATTTTGTTCTCAGGGCATGCCTCCTGCTCCTTCTTCTTCTTGTTACCTATATCCTGTTACTGTATCTGAAACTATGAATAATATTTTCTCCTTATCAAATTCTGCTTCTAATGGTGTAGATGGTGTTTCGGTTAAGATTTTGAAAGCTAATGCTAATCTTTTTGCACCAATTTTGACTTTTTTAATTAATTTATCTTTTACTCAAGGGAAGTTTCCTAATGCTTTAAAGTTATCAATGGTCATTCCTATTTATAAATCTGGTAATATTTCTGATTTTACGAATTATAGACCTATTTCCTTATTAATACATTTCTCTAAACTATTTGAAAAATCTATGAAGATTAGAATTTTATCATTTCTTGATAGACATTCAGTTTTGTCTCCTTCTCAATTTGGCTTTCGGCCTGGGCTTGGAACGGAGGTTGCTGTTGCTAAACTTGTGGGAAGTATTACAGAAGCTTTGGATTCTGATCTTCATCCAATTGCTGTTTTTCTTGACTTAGCCAAAGCTTTTGATTCTGTTAATCATAAAATATTGTTAAATAAATTATCTTATTATGGTTTTAGAGGCATTGTTTTTGATTGGTTTTTTCTTACTTTCACAATAGAAAGCAATCAGTTTGTATCCATAATAATTATAGTGATTGGCTTACAATTAATGTTGGAGTACCACAAGGTTCTGTTCTGGGCCCTTTATTATTTCTCATTTATATAAATGATATTCTTTACCAACAGTTTTTGAGATATCCAAGCCTATGCCGATGATATTGCTGTTGTTTATAGTAGCCAAATCTAATTAATGAAGCCATTATTTCTAGTGATCTTAATAAAATTAAAAATTGGCTTTTCTGCAATGACTTATCCTTAAATATATCTAAATCTTTTCTTCTTCAGTTTAACCTTTATGGTGTCATTCCAGCTTTTCCTTCTATTTTTTATCATTCTAGTGATTGTTATACTTACCCTAATTGTAAGTGTCCCAAATTGACTCAAGTTTCCTCTGTTAAATATTTAGGAATTATTTTAGATCGAAAATTAAATTGGCAATTTCATATTAATTCTTTAGTTAATAAATTAAAATATAGTTCTATGCTAATTTTGAACTTAGTCATTGTGCTTCTTATCATATTTTGTTAAGTGTATATTATGCTCTCTTTCAATCTTTCTTACAATATTGTATTTCAATTTGGGGTGGCACATATAAGACTTTTTTTAATTCCTATTCACAAGTTGCAAAAAAAGTGTTTTCTCTCTTATTTTTACTCATAGGCTTGATACCGATTTCAGTAAATTTAACTCCCCTCTTTCATATGATAAACTTTATTTATATTTTTTAGCTTTATCTACATTGCATGTTTCTTTTAATAGGCCTTTTAAAGTCACTTCATATTTTACACAACTTCAATCTTTTTTTCCAATTAATGTACCCACACCACGTAAAACAGTTACACTTCATCAATATCTTTATTTGGCACCTCGTATTCATAATTTTATTCCTTATAGTATAAGATCTTCTATTAATCGTGTTAATCAAAAGAAATACTTAAAACAATGGATCTTAAATACTGATGATAATATTCTGGGAACTTTATATTGATTTTGTAAGTTTTGATTTTACATTATTATGTGTTTAACCATCACAGGACGAGTTAACTCTTTGTTGATGGTTTTATATTGATATTTGATTTTTTGTGTCTAATTTATTGCTTAATAAATTTATTATTATTATTATTTATGAGTTTTAGACAAGACGTAAAATAGAAGGCACAGCAGGTCTCATTCAGAATAAAAGGACAGCCTTCATAAACTAAACTTAGAGTGAGTGTTTCTGATTAAACACAAAGCTACACAATGGGCTGACTGTGGTCTGCCCATCATAGATATTAAAACCCAGTTTCTGGCAGTGTGAATCCACTGGAAGGCTGAACGCAAAGTTTTAGTCATTGCTATCTAATTACAAATGGGAATTTTCCCACATTATACTGTAAAAATGTATCTTTGCTAATTCGACTTCGGTTTTAGGGTTAGCTTAAAAAGTTATCTTAGGGTGAAAAGTTTATTATTAGGTCAAGTTGTTGTCCACGAAGATTTGTTTGTTTTGAAAATCGCGCAAAGCTACTCAAGAGTTATCTGCACTAACCCTCCCTAATTTAGCAGTTTAAGGGAAGGCAAGCTAGTTATCACCACCCACCACCAACTCTTGGCTACCATTTTACCAACGAACAGTGGGAGTGATCGTAACTTTATAACGCCTCCACTGCTGAAAGGACTGGTGTGTTTGGTGTGACGGGGATTCGAATTCGCGACCCTCAGATCACGAGTCGAGTGCTTTAACCACCTGGCCATGCCGGGCCCTTTACGATATGTCCAAAGTGATTGAATAATGTTCATATTAAGGTTACACAGTGAGTTATCTGTTTTCTACCTGCCGAAGGAAATCAACTTTTAGTAATACAACACTGTAACTTGCACGAGGAAAGATAGTGAAAATGTACTAGTTAATGTTATCCCGTGAATATTGCATGGTATGAAAAGGATATGTTAATTAAAACTGCGGACAATGGACAAAACTTAACATATGGTTAGTCCCCAGCTGGTACAGCGATAAGTCTACGAATTTACAAAGCTAAAATCAAAGGCTCTATTCCACTCCCTCGGTGGACTCAGCAGATAACCCGATGTGTCTTTACCATAAGAAAACACAAACACACACAACTTCGGTCTTATTGACGTGAATGAGGACACTTGTTTGTAGGCACGATTCTAATATGTTCCGTTTTAAACGTGACGAATATTTATATTATTATTATTCTACAGAATTTGGGAGCCTTTCCCAATAGGGATATTTGTATTAAAGTGGGTTTTAAAACACTAAAAGAGGTAAACGTTTAATCTTATTAAGATTTGAGTGTGTGTGTTTTCTTATAGAAAAGCCAAATCCGGTTATCTGCTGTGTCTACCGAGGGAAATCGAACCCATGATTTTAGCGTTGTAAATCCGTAGACTTGCCATAGCCCTAGCGGAGGACTATGATTAGAAAGGAATTTTTTATATCAGTTGTCCGGTTGGTGGAGACAAAGTCTGCCAACGACGTTACAAAGTATACAGTTTCTACTTTACATGAAAGCAATTGCATTGTAATGGAGGTTTTCCTTTATCCCATAACTGTACTCAGATACGTGTTTTCCACAACAAGACGAGTTTTCTCCCATCTTGTTTTTTTTTTCTCCAAAATAGCAAGGGGTATCTTATACTGAGTTTTTTTGAAACATAAAACATGTTATTTGTGGTCGAGTTATAAAAAATACTGCACCGTGCATTAGTAAATGGAAAATGTAGTAGGTTTACCTGGCTGTTTTCACTCCACTTTAGTACAGTCTCAGAATAGAATACTCTAGAAAGCAGAGATCTGCACACTTTGACTGTTATTTGTTTAGTACAGAATACACAGAGAGCAATAGAATATATAATAAATAAATCCATTTCCTAGTTTTTATATTCTTATAATGGGCTTAAATGAAAAAGAAACCATAGACAGATACCAAAACGAAAATATGTTCCCAAAATTACTTCATCTGGGAGATTTTCTCCAAATTACTTTCTCCATGATATTTTTGCCAAGTTTATTTAATTAGGAAATTTTCCCAAGTTACTTCACCTAAGAGATTTTCACCAAATTACTTTGTCTAAGATATTTTTGCCAAGGTAATTCATTTAGGAGATGTTTATCAAATTACTTCATCCAGAAGATTTAACACAAATTACTTTGTCCAGGATATTTTTGACAAGTTAATTCAATTAGGAGATGTTCAGCAAATTACTTCATCCAGAATATTTAACACAAATTACTTTGTCCAGGATATTTTTGCCAAGTTAATTCAATTAGGAGATGTTCAGCAAATTACTTCATCCAGAAGATTTAACACAAATTACTTTGTCCAGGATATTTTTGCCAAGTTAATTCAATTAGGAGATGTTCAGCAAATTACTTCATTCAGAAGATTTAACATAAATTACTTTGTCCAGGATATTTTTGCCAAGTTAATTCAATCAGGAGATAGATGTTCATCAAATTACTTTGTCCAAGATATTTTTGACAAGTTAACTGAAGGAGAACATTACTTAAGGAGAACATTTTTGTTCATGGTATATTCTCCTATGTTTTTAATACTAATAAGTCAAACAACATTATTAAACAAATAGTTTTACAAAACACACGAAAACATAGTTTTTTATATTTTTTTTTGTAAATGTAGCGTGTTTATATTTTTGACTTTTTAAAAATTTATCGTGTTTTTTAGTCTGAAAAAGAAACCATTACGAAACTGTATTCTCAGTTAATCAGTTTGACAAAAAAAGTCAAACAAAAAGCAAGACATTAAGACAGTTTCCAGTGGTTATTAACAGCAAAATATTTTTGTAATTAATTTGTTTGTGTGCCCAATTAAAGTAAACGATCGAAAAACATATCACTGTACATATTATTTAATATACATTGTTTAAAAATCTGTAAAGTGTATGTCTGTATGTATCTGGAGGAGAATTTCTGATCTATGTTAAAAATAGTTATTTCTTATCATAGTTCGAAAATTAGGGGTTCTACTCGTAATCTAGACGTTTTATTTTTCACTTAATTATTTCATTTTCTCTGTTTCTGAAAAGCAAAATAAAAAATAGCTTTTACTCACAAAATAAGTCAGGTTTTTCTGGATTCATTTTGAAACAATTATATTTAGAAGTCCTCCTAGTGGTTCAGCGATAACTCCTGCGGGCTTACACCGCTATAAACTATGTTTCGATTCTCGCGGTAGGCACAACACAGGTAGCCCATTGTGTAGTTTTGTGTTTGACGACAAAGAATAATAAATAGAGTCTGGACACACACTGATGACCCCCGCTAGTGCAACAGTAAGTTTACGGATTTACAACGCTAAAATCAGGGGTTCGATTCCCCTCGGTGTGCTCAGCAGACAGCCCGATGTAGCTTTGCTATAAGAAAACACAAACTGATTTATGCTTCGCCACTTATTTCAAGTGGATAAACCACACAGCTATCCATGAGGATATTGTAATTATCAGGTCTGTATATGTTTATATCTGCCGTTGTTCTTTACTATTAATAAACAATAGAAACATGGAAAACATTAGATGTGAACATTAATCTGATGGGCATGAAGAACCGTCATCAAGAAGAGAGCTCTGTGTTGATTGGATTATCTATGAAGAACCGTCATCAAGAAGAGAGCTCTGTGTTGATTGGATTATCTATGAAGAACCGTCATCAAGAAGAGAGCTCTGTGTTGATTGGATTATCTATGAAGAACCGTCATCAAGAAGAGAGCTCTGTGTTGATTGGATTATCTATGAAGAACCGTCATCAAGAAGAGAGCTCTGTGTTGATTGGATTATCCAAATTTTGGAGCTCCAGAGAGAACCAGCAAGTCTCTCACAGAATATGTCTCTTGACGATGTCAAATTCTTCCTCATATGGAGTACTCGTGATTTGATTAGTTTAATGACAGGAAATTTATTGCGTATGTTTTCACTTAGTAAACATGGCACAATGGAGACATGTGGATAATTTTATCGTAACATTTGTAGGCAACAAATATTTCATGAATGTTAAACTACTGAAATATGCATAGATATTTAACAAGTTTGGAACTCCAAACAAAACCTTTAACTTCCTTAATAACTGCTTATTACCTGCGGAATTAGTTTCTCAGTTTCATCAAACAGGATATTTAGACCTCCAAGTTTGCAGTATTAGTGACACCTAAGATGTATGTATGCAAACATAAACCATAAATGGTAGTTTTAAATTATCTTCAACGTAAAGTTATATCATAAACATTCTGGTTCTGAATTTCATATTAAAGAAATGATATAAAATCAAAATTAGTTGAATAATCTTAAGATTTTAAACAGTTCGTCATGTATATATCTTTAATTATATGTAATAAAACACGGAGTTAAACAATGAATATAGCAATGAAGACATAACAGCAAAAGTTGCACTAAGATATGTTATGGTAGCAAACTTTATTTGTTGTAGCTTTACTTCAAGATAACTGAGAAAGTAGGCCATAGGTCATATAAGTTACTAAAGACACACTGTCCGCCAGTTTCATTTTCAGTTCTCAAGCCCCACATGTT
Source organism: Tachypleus tridentatus (assembly GCF_004210375.1). Taxonomy (NCBI): domain Eukaryota; kingdom Metazoa; phylum Arthropoda; class Merostomata; order Xiphosura; family Limulidae; genus Tachypleus; species Tachypleus tridentatus. The sequence goes on from NC_134827.1 coordinate 31,818,189, forward strand.
GCAGGTATAAGCTTATAAAAATATATATATATGTATATGTATGTATGGGTGTCCAACATGTTATTACTAAAACAAACCACTGGAGGTCATATAGATATAGAAAACTAGAGTACGTACATTATTAAGTATATCTTTAGTTGTTGTGTATTTCGGAGTTGCGAGACACTTACCTAAAACTACAAGATGCGCTGTATTGTAACTTCCTTTTGTTTCCCTGTAAGTCGGTTTTTTGTAAAGCATCGAAAGCTCTGTTGCCCGTCCTCTGACGTCACACGATGTATGTGTAATGAACCCTCCGGAAAGAGAATATATTTGTTCCTAGAAACTGAAATTGATACACATTAGATACACAATAGATACACAAGTAATTATATATCATTTCCTGTTTCTTGTTCCATTACGAGACTGTACTTTCCATAAGACACGAGTAATGTTATTAAAAAATAGGCTTAGAAAAATTACCGTTACAATGAAACGCAAAGTTTGTGCTATCAAATCTAAGGCCCTGATAAATCCAACTAGTAAAGAACAAAAGACAACTGATTTTTGTAATATATTCTCTTATGTTTACTGTGGATAAGTATGACTAGCTAAAATGTTCAGTGTCACTTTGATCTTAAGGCTTAGCAGGTATATCGTTCAATCGGTTTAACCAGTAAAGACTGACAGATTCGATTATAATATGTGATATCATCTCGAATCCTCAGCCTGTCTTTTATATTGTGCAATCGCTTACGTTAGGTATCAGTAAAACCTGACATACTCAATTAGAATATACGACAATGTCTCGAATTCTCAGCCGGTATTTCATAGCTTTCAATTTCTTTAGTAAAGACTCGTAGAAGAGTCAAATCTTCGGAGTATAGGCGACAGTACCTCACTCCAATCTCTAAACTGACAGGTGCAACCGTTTCTGGACTATGAAAACATTTATTTCGAATCAAGCAGGAAACTGTAAGGATAGTTTAATCATGTTAATGGATGTCACAATTATTAAAACTTTACCGATGTACAGGGGCGGTCTTAGTTATTTTGGAGTCCTGGGCACAATTCTCTAAAATGGAGCCCCATAATGATAAAAAAAAAACAACTCAAAAGTAGATTAAAAGGCATAGCATCCGGAACTCCTTCCACGTGTGTTGGACTCAGTTTGCCCAATATATAAGACCATCTATGCCGATGTATTTCTTCTATGACCCCATGTCGTATTCATCTTAAGAGGGATTACACGTGTAGTGATTATTAACGTATTACGTCGCGTTTTCTCAATAAGAAAAAACAAAACCTAAGTGTTCGAAATGTAACGTTTGTTAGACTTATGGAAGCCTGTGAAGCTGTATGTTAGTGGCTAGATGCTTTATGAATATCACTTACGTTTAGTTGCCTAATAACCTGCAAAACGAAAGCACAAACGGACAGATATATTGAATGACTTATTGTGATGGGTTTCAAATCCGTCTAATTCCTGTTTGAATCCTTCAGGGTTCTATTCTCACAAATTTAAAAACTGTTATAACTATAAATTAATGTTATACGTCTGTGGTATAAACTCCTGAATTTAATCAGAACTTGAAAATACATAATAATTCGACACGTTACCAGGGTTCTTATATAGACATCCTTATCCGTCTTTCGTATGACTATTATACAATGTTTTGTTTTTATCTTTTGAATGATTTTTAAATGTAAATTTTTGTATAAAAACAAAACATGAAATCCACGCTTTCTCTTTAAATTTAAAAGCTCAAAACTTGAAAGTAATGACTTACTTTTGTTTTGGGAAGAAATTGTATAGTTGTCATCAATTACCCACGAAGACACGTACACGTAATTAGTTACGTGACTGGGGATATAACAGGTTAATACAGCAGTTGTGTCTCTGATGACGTTTTGGTCGTAGACGTGGATGATGTAAGGTTCATACAGAACTGAAAGTAATAGTCGTTATTGAAAGTAAAGCAAAATATATTTAGTAATTTCAATATTATGAGATCAAAAATCGATCAAACAACGTTTACGTATTTGCTCTCTGAAACTGGCTATTTTACCGTGTAACTCACCTGTTCTAACGAAACTTACATAGAATTAACTAGTGGCATAGAATGGTTTCTAAGTACTTTTATCAAAGTAAATTTCTACACAAACACCAAACATCTGTTGGTCAGTCAGTCGATTTGTCTCTGAATTTTGTGAGTTCCACTTTTTCTTCTACAATATTTATTTTAGTTAATTAATTTAATTGCTAAAATAGGCGTATACAGCTCTTCAAACTTTTTGTCTTATAAAAACCTATAAAGGAAGAGATTTCAACAGTGAGATCAAGGTTCTCGTGATGAAGAAAAGCCCCCCAGGTCAACGTTAGCCTGAATGTAACCTAAGAAGGTCAAAACGTTGCACTGTAATTGATTTAATTCGAGTGCTAATACCCATACTAGCCATCTTGAGAATACAAAATCAAGCACTGTGTTGCGTGTATGTCACCACGTCATTATGACGTCAAGATGGGTGAGATCTGAAGAGAAAAGCCAAGAAGACGCCGGTAAAAAGGGAGTAAAAAATCAGAACAAATCTGTGTTTGGGAATTATTGTGGAAAACCTTCTGTTAAAACAGACTGAAGATACCAGTTATTTGTAGGAAGAGAACGACCTCTCATCAGGAGAAGAACACACGTGTACATACAATCACGTGGTGATCGCATGCTTTAGAATTTTATCCAATGGTATTAATATATAGCAAGTTTATAATTTTTAGATAAAGGACGCATTTCTCGTATAGCCTTTAGTTTCCCGAAGCTAGAAAGGTCTGATTTTTTTTTATGTCTGTTTACAGCAGCAGAGTTTCAAATGCATATTGAAATATTCAAACTGTCTAGGTTTTGATTTCCTATCGTGCGTAGGTCTTCAACTAGAAGTGAATTAAAACAAGTGTCAGGTGCCTCGTGATTTTTCCTTTTTTATGAATTTTACTGAATATTTACCGATAAAATGATAAAATGATCGTGCTTCGAACCGTGGTGCAGTATGAAGTTAAAACTTTACACAACGACCCACTTTACAGGGAGTTCAACTTTTTTTTTTTTATTATGCTTTTCCAAGGAAATTACACGAACATGTGAAACGGTTCAATTTGTATTTAGAAAACGGAAAGAAATCTGATGACGTTGTTATGACCAAAGCAGTGAAACAGCTTAACAAAAGGGTTTGCGTTAATGATAAATCAATAAGTTCCGCGTCAGAGCAAACAGTTCAAAATTTGTTAGAATACTGATTTCTGGACAATGTATATTACACTGTAGCTACAGTCATTATGTCGACTTTAAAGATTGTTCGGGCGAGTGTTTGATCAACTATTTGAAAACGAGAGAAAGTATATATACACTTATGTATTATTGATCCAGGATCATATTTAGCGTTTATATTCCAATTGGTTCAACCACGCAATGGACTTAAAGTTTCTTCGATTCGGTTTTAATGATGTACGATATTTGAATATGTTTCAGCGGTACACTTTTTTTTACAAAGCAAAAATTGAAGTAATTGAAGTTAAATACTCATAATTGCAAGGTTAATAAACTTAAAATAAAGTTCTAACTTTATCTATTAAGACTAATTTTACATAATTTTACATAATTCTTGTAATTGGACATTCGTAGAACTATTTCGTTCCTAAAATGAATAGAAAGCCAAGATCACGTGACACGGCTTCTATGAAGCTAAGCCTTATTAATCAATTATAATAATCAGATTTTAGTTTATAGAACTAATCATATTGTGGCCTAGATCATTGATTTCAAATAGTCCTAGTTTATTTATTAGACTTCTTTATAAAACAGATACACTCCCATTTAGTTTCACAATTATTCACGTGACGTGTATTTAAAGGGTAGCTGAGGTACAGCCAACTGTTGCTCAGTTAGTAAAGGCTAATCACCCGTGAAATGCTGGTGACTGGTGCTCAGTTTTTATTGTTCACAGCGAACACCTCACATTAATCCTAGTGACATGCGCACTCACTTTTAAGTCAACTTTAAGTCTACTACGTATAAAATGTTCTTTTCGCCATGTCATGTCAAAGAATGCAAGAGAACCCCATGTGGTACGTATTTCCCTTTGATCATACACTCACAGACAAACATTTTCACCTAGCTCTACAAACACGTTATTCCCAGTGACATGCGCACTCACTTGTAAGTCAACTTTAAGTCTACTACGTATAAAATGTTCTTTTCTCCATGTCATGTCAAAGAATGCAAGAGAACCCCATGTGGTACGTATTTCCCCTTGATCCAACACTCACAGACGAACATTTTCACTCTACACAAAAGAGAAGAAAATTTCCTCTAAAAAACCTTGTCACTTTAAGAGGTAAAAAGCTAAGTTTTTAACTTATCGCAACTAAAAACCATCAACGATGTGCATTTTATCCCAGAATAAATGTTTACTGTTGCTCTTAGTGCAATGATACACAATAAGCTCTTGCTACCGGCTCTCCAGTGGCTCAGCGGTATGCCTGCGGACTTACAACGCTAAAAATCGGGTTTCGATGCCCGTGGTGGGCAGAGCACAGATAGCCCATTGAGTACCTTTGTGCTAAATTGAAAATAACACTCTTTCTACCGAGGGGATTCAAGATCTGGATTTTTTTACGGTTGTATGTCTATAAATTTACTGCTGAACCACGGGAGGACCCAATAAAACAAAATAAATGTGCAGGAAATAGGCATAATAGTGACATAAAGAAAGTCATTCATAAAATTATGTAGCCCCACCCCAAGAAAAGCTATGTATAATGAACGTCTTTCAGTTTGCTCCGGATTACTGAAGGAACACACCAGATGAATATACGTTTTTACCAACAGACGAAATAGTTAAAGCCTTTCAAAATCAAAGTTTAGTTACTAAAAGCTGGTGTTTTTATTAATGGCGTTTTGAAGTTTTATAAACATGAATTTTCGTTTAATTATTGGGGCTGTAAACTTTTCGGAATGTAGTTAACATCATTATTAGTGGTTTCAAATTTCACTTATTTCATAACTTCAGTGTTTTCAAGTTTTTCAAATTTGACTTATTTTATAATATTTGATGTTTTGGGTTTAAAATATTTTGGTGAATTTGAGTCTTCTAAGCTTGGCTTATAAAAATATTCATCCCTCTTTGAAGTTTCCACCTTTTGTTACCGTCTAAACTTGCATTCATGAAATTTTCAAACGGGATTCTATATTTAGAATAAACAAAATGTCCTCCAAAATGAAAAAAAAAGCTAATATTATGTAAGTTAAAGTTAAAAAAGAATTCTCAGTTGCTACATGGGCGTACAGACTTGGTTTTGACTTGAAAGGGAGCAAGTTTTGCCCGAAAATATAAGGGTGTTTACAAAGTATCAATCCAAATTATGAAGGTGAAATCATTGTAATCAGTACACTATACGTGTATTTGTACAGTACATAAAGACGGCATAATTTCGAAGAATGTTATGAAATATAATACATTTTAAAATATATATCAGTGTTAAACAAACTTCTGTCTAAATTTTATCTATTTAGTGTTTAAATTCTAATAATAAGTAATGGGAGAAACCGGAAGCAGACAATGTGATATTGTACTAAATAACACAGCAGAAATTAAGGTTAAATAAAGGTTAATCCAGTCATTGAATATTAAATTAGGCTTAGCAGTTAAAATCTAGGATATATATATTAGTTATTTCTCCAGTAATATTTCATAAATATTTTACGACTTATGGCGATTATACAACAAATACAAACATAATCAGTTTGCAGATATGAAAGTTATACCAATATGTACGGAACTTTTGCCCGAATATTCTTGGTGATTTTTGTCGGATAAACTATTTGGGCCAGAATTTGAGGGAGGGGCAACCTGTCCTTTGACCCCCGTTTTATAGGCCTATAATTGCATAAGTATTGAACCCTTGGCTACGATAGTCCTAGATTAGTTAGGGTGCAAAGTATTAGTTTGAAAGGTCACACAATTAGTGTAATTGTCTCTGTCTAAGTGTAATTAAAGTAGTTTAACTTAACTTCAGAGCAAATGCATCTGTTCAAGTCACAACTCACAAAGTGATACAACAAACCAATCGTGAAGACCAAGGAACTATCCAAACAAGTCCTGGATAAAGTACTAGAGATGTAGATATCAGGAAAATGTTACAAGAAAAGATCAAAGTCGTTGATTATGTCCTTGAGTAAAGTGTTGTCAATTATTAAAAAGACGAATGATCTTCATATCACCCATTCACTACCCAAGTCATGTCGCTCTTACAAACTAAGCAGCTGGGCAAATAGGAAACGGTTATGGGTGCCACTTCGAATACAACAGTGATTTTGAAAGATTTGCAAAGTTCTATGTCCGAGATGGAAATCAATGTTTATACATCGACAATATCCTGGTCTGTATGGGTGACTGGCAAGAAAGAAGCCATTACTGAACAAAGAACCATCTTAAAGCTCGTATAGGGTTTACAACAAAGCATGTAAGCAATACTGTAGACATGTGGTAGAAGGTTTTTGTGGTCAAATGGGACAAAATTGAAGTTTACGGTATACATTCAGTAAATTCAAAGCGTTACATCTGGTGCAAGTCCAACACAGCACATCACCCAGTCAACACCATCCAAGCTGGCAACCATATTGATGGCAACATCATGACATGGGAAAGATTTTCATCATCAACAAGGAATGGGGAGCTTGTGAGGATTGGGGGGAAGATGGATGGTGTACGATACAGGTGAATCAAAGAGAAAAACATGTTTGGGTCGACCAAGAATTTAAAACTGGGTCTAAAATTCACGTTTCAGCAGAACAGTGACCTGAAGCATATGGCTAAAGCCACACTGGAGTAGTTACAAAAGAAGAGAGTGAATGTCTTGAAGTGGCCCAGTCAAAGTCCTGACTTGAATTCAATGGAAACTTTATAGTGAGACTTGAATATTACAGTCTATCAACTATTCACAAGGAACTTATCAGGACTGGTGGAGACCTATCCAGGTAGACTCACAGCAGTAATTGCTACCAAAGATGTTTCAACCAATTACTGAATTAGGGAGCTGCATACTTAATTAATCAGCAAATTTCAATTTATGTATTTTCTTTGCAGGTTTTGCTAACATTCAACCTCCTGCACATATAACACAGTTTTTAATAAAATCAAATTATTTTCAACAAAAATGTTCACATCACTTGTATTTCATTAAAATGTGACATTATTGATGGGGGGAATACATTTACAGTAGTTTTATTATCAATATGCCTTATCCTTTATATGCTAGTGTTTTGGAAGTTTCAAAATTAGAATTTCTTTATCGACTTACGCGCGCTTCAGATATTAGTGTGGAATGTTTCGGATTCCTCAATATAATGTAGAAACGGTATCTTCGAAACGAATTTTCAAGAAAGAACTCACGAATGTTTCATTCTTAGATTGTCATTTTCAGACCTAAATTACATTTCATATGAAACCAAAACACAGGAGCTGGAAACATTATGAAACAACATATCGCGATAAAGTGTTACAAAAATTGTTATTGTCCATATATATACATAAATTAAAATACAAGAAATATGTCGATTATATTGAAGTAACATTTCAAATTCTTAAAACATAAATTTATGTGCAGCTGTGTTTTTCAAATTTTGATATTAAGAATTAAAATATGCATTTCAACTTTTCTTTTTTTGACAAATCAAATATGTAAAAATGTGCCATGGTCTCCTTTCTGACAGCTTTTTTAATAGGCAGATGGTTTCTGTATGTTATTTTAAAACACACTGCAACGTATTCACAATATCTGAAAAATATACGTCGCAAAAAAGTATTGATTACACGAAGGAATCCGTACAACTCGAGCCTATAGGTTTCGAAGACGTTGAAATTTCTCTGCTGCGGTTGTACATAATGCAGACGAGAATTACAAAAATGTATTATTAAATCAAATAAAACGAAACTTAGAACGAAAAGAATAAAAACTAAAGAGACTGCTTGAAACTATAATTACTTAGACCAACTAGAAACATCAGACACTGGAACAAAAACGAACAAAATTATATCTTTAGACGTTACACATCCCAGTACGTTTTTACCTTGCAATTAGGAACACCGTCCTCTACTCATTAGAATTTATTTATTTATTTATAAATGTGTAGAAGTACGAACAAGGTGAACTGTTCGCCATACTGATGATCGCATATTAGTGTATTAGTATGTGTTATTTCATGGGTGTACCGAGGGGAATCGAACCCTCAATTTTAACACTAAGTCCGAAGGCTTTTCGCTGCCCTCCAAGGGGGGACCATATTTAGCGTTAAAGAAATTTCTAGAGGCCATCCACTAATTACTTTGTTAAGTCACTTGCGGTGTAAATAATTAATTGTACTTAACGTTGTAGCAAATGTACCACAGAGAAAGAGCGCCCCCTGAGATATTTCTGTGTTATTTAAGAAATTCTGAGCATATCACCTCAATAATTTATTCGCATGTATTAGATTATTTTATTACGTAATAATGACGATTTTCTTCTTTGAAAAAATACATCGAATTTAATTTTCTTTGGTGAATTTTTTTCTTTAAGAAAGGTTTAAATAATTTTTTTCAACGCATTCATTACATTAATTTATATATTTATATATATTTCTTACATGTGTTTATTTTTCATTATCTTCCAACTCAAACAATTTCCTTTCTGATTTCTCTCATCTTCAATACATTCACCTTTCCATATGCATAAGCCTCGACTCGTAATCCGAAGGTCGCAGGTTCGAATCCCCGTCACACCAAACATGATTGCCTTTTCAGCCGTGGGGGCGTTATAATGTTATGGTCAATCCCACTATTCGTTGGTAAAAGAGTAACTCAAGAGTTGGCGGTGAGTGATGATGACTAGCTGCCTTTCTTCTAGTCTTACACTGCTAAATTAGGGACTGCTAGCGCAGATAGCCCTCCTGTAGCTTTGCGCGAAATTCAAACAAATTCTCTAGTCTTACACTGCCCTGGCCCGGTATAGCCAAGCGTGTTAAGCCGTGCGACTCGTAATCCGAGGGTCGCGGGTTCGCATCCCAGTCGAGCCAAACATGCTCGCTCTTTCAGTCGTGGGGGCGTTATTATGTGACGGTCAATCCCACTATTCGTTGGTAAAAGAGTATCCCAAGAGTTGGCGGTGGGTGGTGATGACTAGCTGCCTTCCCTCTAGTCTTACTCTGCTAAATTAGAGACGGCTAGCACAGATAGTCCTCGAGTAGCTTTGTGCGAAATTCAAAAACAAACAAACTGTTATTTCTGTTCTTACCCCATTTCGAAATTCCATAATCTTTGGTTTATTTAAATAACGTATTATATTATGCCTATCTAAACTTCTTTTCAAAATTTCCAATCATTTCTTACAATCCTTCTTTATCATTTACCAATATGAGGTATATAGAATGGAGGTTTTAAAAAACAAATTTTATTTTTCCAATCACGACTGTTCCAATTTTCTGTCCCTTACTTCTCTCTTACAGATAATATATATATATATTCTTGTCTAACTCATTTCCTGGATCAAATATCTACATGTCTCTCATTTCTTTCTGTTTCCTTACAAATGTCTTTAAATATTGTTTCTTGAACCTATTTCTCTGTACCTTCCAGAACAGTATTTTCTTATCTGCGATACCAAATGCTGACTTCATGTCCATCAAAATCGAACAAACAAATGATTTTCTTTTGATCCATAATTTATTTTCCACAACAAGTTCTTTTCTATCCTGGAATTGATACTTTTTGTCATCGTGACCCCTTGCATTTTTATTTTTACATAACTTATTGTTATTCCACATTTCTAATTATATTTTATTTTTCATTAAATATTCTTCACTCTCCTTACTAAATTTTAATTTTATAATTAATTCAATTTAATTCGTTTCCTTTGCTCATTCATGTTCTACTTGTATTTATATAAAACAAGAACAATATCTTTATTTTTCTGTATATTACATTCATTAAATGTTTCCTCACATCACATGTCCCCCGCCAGTACAGCGGTAAGTCTACGAATTTACGACGCTAAATTCAGGGGGTTCGGTTCCCCTCGATGGACTTAACAGATAGCTCGATCTAAACACACATTTTATTTATAACTTTAAGTAAACGAGAATGTCTTCTTGGCAAGTTTTACAGCGCCGCCTCGCGTAAAACTTCATTTCAAACTTATTTTCTATAGCTAAAAAAAAAACAACCGATCTTCTGAAGGACAAATAAGAAGATAGTATGTATGTAGACACTAATATCCAAACACTATCGTATGTTGATTGTTGTTAATATATCAGTTGTACAACGTTACAAACAAACAAATTAATAATGAAAGTCGCTCTACCGAGTCGCCGTGACGTAATGTAGTGCTTCGAAAATTATATGAGGATTCTTCTAGTTTTTAGGAATATTAATTATGACATGGAAATTTTGCGAAATTAAAAAAAAGGTATTGCATACTCCTAGTTAGAAAGGAATGTTAAATATTCTATTATTAATACTGAGTTAATTGGTAGTTCTGATTAGGAAGGGGTGGCCGTATGGTATAGAAATGGATTTTGAATCTGGTGAACCAGTTACAACCCGTGTAATGCCGCAAAACCTACTCGACTTTTTAAAGTATGAGTGACTTATGAGAACGACAGTTAGCCCTTAACATGGTTGATGGTGTTGACTGGCTTCCCTCCCTGTGGTTAATAGCTTAAAATTAGGGACGGCGACAGGCGGTCTTGGAAAATTTGCCATAATATTAACGATTCGTTAAAATTACCTAAATTACCTTTGAAATAAAATATACATTGTACCTAATAAATTACAAATTACGATTCTGGCATTCTGTACAAGACACATTTCTCATTTATCAAAGGTTTGTTTGATTGTTTGTTTGTTTTGAATTTCGCTCAAAGCTACTCGAGGGCTATCTGTGCCAGCCGTCCCTAATTTAGCAGTGTAAGACGAGAGGGAAGGCGGCTAGTCATCATCACCAACTCTTGGGCTACTCTTTTATCAACGAATAATGGGATTTACCGTCACATTATAACGCCCCCACGGCTGAAAGGGCGAGCATGTTTGGCGCGACGGGGATGCGAACCTGGGACCCTCAGATTGCGAGTCGCACGCCATGCCGGGCCTATTTATCAAAGGAGAACTAAAATCCAGTGGTCTCTGTTAGTGTTGAATAAACTGTGTTGTTCTGTTAACGAACGAATGAAATTGAGTGGTTCCAGTGTGTCAACGTTTCCATTTCTACCGGAGAGCCAAAAGCTCATCGCCTGTTGATGGGGGTGACAAACAGCTAGATTAGGAACTTTGTTTTTCTGCTGCCTTTAGTTTTCCTCTCTACCTTTATTTTTTAAATTTCTTTACGCATCAGTTTCTAGCATTAAAGTAAGGCTTTAATATGGCACAAAATTTTATTAGCTACCTTATTAGTTTTCTTATATCAGCTTTAATATGGCACAAAGGTTTATTATCTATCTTATTTATTTTCTTATATGAACTTTAATATGGCACAAAATTCTCTAGATACTTTATTTATTTTGTTATTAAAGCTTTAATATGGCACAAAAGTTTATTAGCTACCTTATTTATTTTCTTATATCAGTTTTAATATGGCACAAAATATTAATAGGTACCTTATTTATTTTGTTATTAAAGCTTTACTATGGCACAAAATTTTATTAGCTACGTTATTTGTGTTTTTATACCAGTTTTAATATGGTTCAAAATTTTAATACGTACCTAGTTTATTTTGTTATTAAAGCTTTAATATGGCACAAAATTTTAATAAGTACCTTATTTATTTTGTTATTAAAGCTTTACTATGGCACAAAATTTTATTAGCTACCTTATTTGTGTTTTTATACCAGTTTTAATATGGTTCAAAATTTTAATACGTACCTAGTTTATTTTGTTGTTAAAGCTTTAATATGGCACCAAATTTTAATAGGTACCTTATTTATTTTGTATTAAAGCTTTAATACGTCGCACAAATTTATCAACTGCCTTATTTATGTTGTTATTACGTAATTATAATATAACTTATCTGTCACATTTTGAGTATGTTTTCTATAGTTCAATTTCTTAGCTGTGAATATTATATGTCTACACAGATATATGTGTGATATTTTAAATGTTCAAATTGGAGACTCCAGGGCGCTCAGCTGTAATCTAAAGCATTATAATCCAGTGTTCGACCCCCGTCACGAGCACAACGAAGATAATCTGTAATCTGTAATCACACAAGCACGCTGAAGCTGAAATTCGATTTCATAATAAAATGTTTCCCTTTCACTTCTATCCCACCAGTGACTCAGCGGTAAATCTGCGGACTTATAATGCTAAAAATCGGGTTTCGATACCAGTGATGAACACAGCACAGATAGACGATTGTATAGCTTTATGCCTGACTAGTAAAAATCCAAACAATTATTTGGATCTACACAAGACTTGCATTTCAAGGAAAATTAGTTTCTAAACATTTCCTTATAAAAACTCCAACTGGAATATTTTGGTAAAGATTAATTTATTGTACTTTTTAATGAAAAAAACCTCAACATCTTGTTGTTTTATTAAACTTTTGGGTTTTGGCGACATTCTTAATTATATGTATCTACGAAATTTGGAAATTGTAATCTTTATGAAAAACATGACAATTCCTTAGTGCTTTTTAACTTTAATTTTTACATCTGTTTGTTTCTATACAATATCAAATATTATTATCTATTTATTATATTTGTGAATTTTTCTGTATAGCTTCCCACGTGTGTACCTAGACATCTTCTATGCACTACATATATCTATATAATTTATGTTTGTGTGTGTATGTCTTTATGTCTGCGATTATTTACGAATGCTTTGAATATAATTATATATGTATGTTTGTAAGCATGCACCCATGTTAACTGCATAGCACGTCTTAATCTCTTCAATCGATTGTGACAACAGTGTGTATGTATGTATATATATGTGTGTGTGTGCATAAACATACTGCGCCAAATTCGCTGTAAATATATATATTACCATAACCATCTACACATGCATTAAGTTACGTACGTTCAGTAAATATTGGCTGTCTAAAAGGCCAAGTACTGATGGGAGTGATGAACTATACCCAGGAACCTACACGTCGTTGGCTAGGGATTGGGAAATAATTAAAGTGCAGGGTAATTATATCTGGTATCTGGCAAATGTCATCTATTCAGGGAAGGGTATCTATAATTTTGCCCGCGGCACGTGCACTTCCAGCTGTCTGTTTTCCTGATATGCGGCTCGGAACTTATGCAAGTCGAGCCTCCATACAACGTATAATAACCTGTATATATTCCTCAGCAACCTTCTAATTTGATTACCTCGCCGTTAAGCAGCGCTAGATCTTTGTTTACAAAAGCTTTTATAATAAACGGGCAACAAGTTTAGACTGTAGACTAGGTGTGCACCGAGAGTTTTCTAGCAGTATTTACCAAGTCTCCACTTCAGTCACCCCTCTTTCTAATCTGATTTATTTTATGTTGCGCTTTCGACTTCTAATTTCAACATTAATAACTATAATTAATGGTAACCCTTTGTTTCAGACTCTTGTGTTTTACTAATATTAATAACTATAATTAATGGTAACCCTTTGTTTCAGACTCTTGTGTTTTACTAATATTAATAACTATAATTAATGGTAACCCTTTGTTTCAGACTCTTGTGTTTTACTAATATTAATAACTATAATTAATGGTAACCCTTTGTTACAGGCTCTTGTGTTTTATTAATATTAATAACTATAATTAATGGTAACCCTTTGTTTCAGACTCTTGTGTTTTATTAATATTAATAACTATAATTAATGGTAACCCTGTGTTTCAGACTCTTGTGTTTTATTAATATTAATAACTATAATTAATGGTAACCCTTTGTTTCAGACTCTTGTGTTTTATTAATATTAATAACTATAATTAATGGTAACCCTTTGTTTCAGACTCTTGTGTTTTATTAATATTAATAACTATAATTAATGGTAACCCTTTGTTTCAGACTCTTGTGTTTTATTAATATTAATAACTATAATTAATGGTAACCCTTTGTTTCAGACTCTTGTGTTTTATTAATATTAATAACTATAAGTAATGGTAACCCTTTGTTTAAGACTCTTGTGTTTTATTAATATTAATAACTATAATTAATGGTAACCCTTTGTTTCAGACTCTTGTGTTTTATTAATATTAATAACTATAATTAATGGTAACCCTTTGTTTCAGACTCTTGTGTTTTATTAATATTAATAACTATAAGTAATGGTAACCCTTTGTTTAAGACTCTTGTGTTTTATTAATATTAATAACTATAATTAATGGTAACCCTTTGTTTCAGACTCTTGTGTTATATTAATATTAATAACTATAATTAATGGTAACCCTTTGTTTCAGACTCTTGTGTTTTATTAATATTAATAACTATAATTAATGGTAACCCTTTGTTTCAGACTCTTGTGTTATATTAATATTAATAATTATAATTAATGGTAACCCTTTATTTCAGACTCTTGTGTTTTATTAATATTAATAACTATAATTAATGGTAACCCTTTGTTTCAGACTCTTGTGTTTTATTAATATTAATAACTATAATTAATGGTAACCCTTTGTTTAAGACTCTTGTGTTTTATTAATATTAATAACTATAATTAATGGCAACCCTTTGTTTCAGACTCTTGTGTTATATTAATATTAATAACTATAATTAATGGTAACCCTTTGTTTCAGACTCTTGTGTTTTATTAATGTTAATAACTATAATTAATGGTAACCCTTTGTTTCAGACTTTTGTGTTATATTAATATTAATAATTATAATTAATGGTAACCCTTTATTTCAGACTCTTGTGTTTTATTAATATTAATAACTATAATTAATGGTAAGCCTTTGTTTCAGACTCTTGTGTTTTACTAATATTAATAACTATAATTAATGGTAACCCTTTGTTTCAGACTCTTGTGTTTTATTAATATTAATAACTATAATTAATGGTAACCCTTTGTTTCAGACTCTTGTGTTTTATTAATATTAATAATTATAATTAATGGTAACCCTTTGTTTCAGACTCTTGTGTTTTATTAATATTAATAACTATAATTAATGGTAACCCTTTGTTTCAGACTCTTGTGTTTTATTAATATTAATAATTATAATTAATGGTAACCCTTTGTTTCAGACTCTTGTGTTTTATTAATATTAATAACTATAATTAATGGTAACCCTTTGTTTCAGACTCTTGTGTTTTATTAATATTAATAATTATAATTAATGGTAACCCTTTGTTTCAGACTCTTGTGTTTTATTAATATTAATAACTATAATTAATGGTAACCCTTTGTTTCAGACTCTTGTGTTTTATTAATATTAAAAACTATAATTAATGGTAACCCTTTGTTTCAGACTCTTGTGTTTTATTAATATTAATAACTATAATTAATGGTAACCCTTTAATTTTATTACTTTCAGTCATTCTCTAATCATATTCGTTTTTTCTTACAACACTAAAAACTGGGACCTCTCCCAGTGGCTCACTGGTTATTTTATGGAGTTACAATGTTAAAATCTGGAAGGTTGAATCCCTATGGTGTTCACTGCAGACAGCCCAATGTAGCTTTGCTATAAAACCATAACAACTGAAAATCGGGCTTCGATATTCATGGTGGGCAAAGCAGAGTTAGCCCATGGTAAAACTATGCGCTTAACAATAACCAAAGCTTTAATAATTTCAGATTTGTTTCTCATTCTTCGTTCGTATCTTACTTACGTTGTTGTTATCCTTATTTATGTTACACTCTCTCTTTGTTATACGTATCCATCAGACCCAGCATAGCCAAATGGATAAGGCACTCAACTCGTAAACTGAGGGTTGCGGGTTCGAATCCCCGTCACACCAAACATGTTCTCCCTTTCAGCCGTGAGGGCGTTATAACATTACGATCAATCCCACTAGTCGCTGGTAAAAGAGTAGCCTAAGAGTTTGCGATGGGTGGTGATGACTAGCTGCCTTCCCTCTTGTCTTATACTGCTAAATTAGGGACAGCTAGCGCAGATAGCCCTCGTGTAGTTTTGCACGAAATTAAAAAACAAACAAAAATAAACTTAATGTTTCTTCAGCCATGCAATGTCAAGAAGCCGTCATCACCTTTCTAACACATCTGAGTTTCGAGTAAGATAATATAGTTTTGCTAAAAACTGGAAATTTGTAACACGTGAGATAATTTATTACAGTGAATCTGTAGTAAGTACTTGTATTAAGAGATTGTATTATAGTGAATTTGTAGCACGTGTATGTACAAAGAGACTGTATTCCAGTAAATTGTAGCACGTGCGTGCACTAAGAGACTGTATTCCAGCGAATCTGTAGCACGTGCATGCATTAAGAGATTACATTCTGCTGAGGTATTATGTCAATATGTCTGTTTCTTATCGGTCGATGTCTCTCCTGAAATAAGTGATATTTCAATAGAAGATGTCTGACTTTTCCCAAGATGTACCATTTAAATCTCTTTATTTAAGAAAAGCTGGTACTTAGATAAAGGTAAAGAGTTTGAATTGGTTCTGTCTGATTTATCGTAAAAGCTTTCTTCGATATAACATTTTATCTGTTCTAACAAGATGTTTACTTAACTTTAGGCTAATATATATAGTTTCAAACACAGGAACTTTCCTTCAAGATTCTAGAGTTCTTAAAAAAAGAACTCTTTTTGTGTGTGTGGAAAGTTCTACTTACCTATTGATCAATTCTAACTATTGATCTATTCTAGAAACTTTTGTTTCTGTCTTTATTTTGGTAGAAGCGGTAGTTATGTATATTAGAAAAGTACGTTGTTTTCTTTATTATGTAAAATGAAATGAGCAAAGAAGTAAACATCATAAACACAAAAAATATAGTTGATTTGTATATTTAAATAGGCTTAACACAGGCATACCGAAAAACAAAGTAAAGAGATAGATAACAGAAGAAAAGACACACACACACACACACACACACATATATATAGATTCACTTGTATATTTACATAGGCTTAACACAGGCATATCTAAAAACAAACTAAACACACAGATAACAGAAGAAAAGACACACAAATATATATAGGTTGATTTGTATATTTACATAGGCTTAACACAGGCATATCTAAAAACAAACTAAACAAACAGATAACAGAAGAAAAGACACACACATATATATATAGGTTGATTTGTATATTTACATAGGCTTAACACAGGCATATCTAAAAACAAACTAAACAAACAGATAACAGAAGAAAAGACACACACATATATATAGGTTGATTTGTATATTTACATAGGCTTAACACAGGCATATCTAAAAACAAACTAAACAAACAGATAACAGAAGAAAAGACACACACATATATATAGGTTGATTTGTATATTTACATAGGCTTAACACAGGCATATCTAAAAACAAACTAAACAAACAGATAACAGAAGAAAAGACACACACATATATATATAGGTTGATTTGTATATTTACATAGGCTTAACACAGGCATATCTAAAAACAAACTAAACAAACAGATAACAGAAGAAAAGACACACACATATATATAGGTTGATTTGTATATTTACATAGGCTTAACACAGGCATATCTAAAACAAACTAAACAAACAGATAACAGAAGAAAAGACACACACATATATATAGGTTGATTTGTATATTTACATAGGCTTAACACAGGCATATCTAAAAACAAACTAAACAAACAGATAACAGAAGAAAAGACACACACATATATATAGGTTGATTTGTATATTTACATAGGCTTAACACAGGCATATCTAAAAACAAACTAAACAGACAGATAACAGAAGAAAAGACACACACACACACACACACACACATATATATAGATTGACTTGTATATTTAAATAGGCTTAACACAGGCATATCGAGAACAAACTAAACAGACAGATAACAGAAAAAAGACACACACATATATATAGGTTGATTTGTATAATTACATAGGCTTATCACAGGCATATCTAAAAACAAACTAAACAGACAGATAACAGAAGAATAAACACACACATATATATAGGTTGATTTGTATATTTACATAGGCTTAACACAGGCATATCTAAAAACAAACTAAATAGACAGATAACAGAAGAAAAGACACACACATATATATAGGTTTATTTGTATATTTACATAGGCTTAACACAGGCATATCTAAAAACAAACTAAACAGACAGATAACAGAAGAATAAACACACACATATATATAGGTTGATTTGTATATTTACATAGGCTTAACACAGGCATATCTAAAAACAAACTAAACAAACAGATAACAGAAGAATAGGCACACACATATATATAGGTTGATTTTTATATTTACATAGGCTTAACACAGGCATATCTAAAAACAAACTAAACAGACAGATAACAGAAGAAAAGACACACACACACACATATATAGATTGACTTGTATATTTAAATAGGCTTAACACAGGCATATCTAAAAGCAAACTAAACAAACAGATAACAGAAGAAAAGACACACACATATATATAGGTTGATTTGTATATTTACATAGGCTTAACACAGGCATATCTAAAAACAAACTAAACAAACAGATAACAGAAGAAAAGACACACACACACACACACACATATACATTGACTTGTATATTTAAATAGGCTTAACACAGGCATATCTAAAAACAAACTAAACAAACAGATAACAGAAGAAAAGACACACACATATATATAGGTTGATTTGTATATTTACATAGGCTTAACACAGGCATATCTAAAAACAAACTAAACAAACAGATAACAGAAGAAAAGACACACACACATATAGATTGACTTGTATATTTAAATAGGCTTAACACAGGCATATCTAAAAACAAACTAAACAAACAGATAACAGAAGAAAAGACACAAACATATATATAGGTTGATTTGTATAATTACATAGGCTTAACACAGGCATATCTAAAAGCAAACTAAACAGACAGATAACAGAAGAATAAACACACACATATATATAGGTTGATTTGTATATTTACATAGGCTTAACACAGGCATATCTAAAAACAAACTAAACAGACAGATAACAGAAGAAAAGACACACACATATATATAGGTTGATTTGTATATTTACATAGGCTTAACACAGGCATATCTAAAAACAAACTAAACACACAGATAACAGAAGAATAGACACACACATATATATAGGTTGATTTGTATATTTACATAGGCTTAACACAGGCATATCTAAAAACAAACTAAACAGACAGATAACAGAAGAATAGGCACACACATATATATAGGTTGATTTGTATATTTACATAGACTTAACACAGGCATATCTAAAAACAAACTAAACAGACATATAACAGAAGAATAGACACACACATATATATCGGTTGATTTTTATAATTACATAGGCTTAACACAGGCATATCTAAAAACAAACTAAACAGACAGATAACAGAAGAATAGACACACACATATATATAGGTTTATTTGTATATTTACATAGGCTTAACACAGGCATATCTAAAAAAAACTAAACAGACAGATAACAGAAGAATAGGCACACACATATATATAGGTTGATTTGTATATTTACATAGGCTTAACACAGGCATATCTAAAAACAAACTAAACAGACATATAACAGAAGAAACGACACACACATATGTATAGGTTAATTTGTATATTTACATAGGCTTAACACAGGCATATTTAAAAACAAACTAAACAGACAGATAACAGAAGAAAAGACACACACATATATATAGGTTGATTTGTATATTTTGTTTGGCTTAACACAGGCATATCTAAAACAAACTAAACAGACAGATAACAGAAGAAAAGACACACAAATATATATAGGTTGATTTGTATATTTATATAGGCTTAACACAGGCATATCTAAAAACAAAATAAACAGACAGATAACAGAATAAAAGACTCACACACACACACACACACATATATATAGGTTGATTTGTATATTTACATAGGCTTAACACAGGAATATCTAAAAACAAACTAAACAAACAGATAACAGAAGAATAGACTCTCACACACACACACATATATATATTTATAAATATATAAGGTGTTTTTTACTGCGTTAAAGTACAAGAGAAAGCCGTGTAACTGAGCATCTAGTGGTTTGGTTTGTTTTGAACTTCGCGCACAGCTACACGAGGGCTATCTGCGCTAGCCGTCCATAATTTAGCAGTGTGAGACTAGAGGGAAGGCAACTAGTCATCACGACCCATTGCCAACTGTTGGGCAACTCTTTTACCAACAAACAGTGGGATTGACCGTCACATTATAACGCTCCCACGGCTGAAAGGGCAAACATGTTTGGTATGGCGGAAATTCGAACCCACGACCCTCGAATTACGAGTTGAGCGCCCTAATCACCTATCCAATGATAATAGTAGACATCGTTCTTCTTTTGAAAGCAGCTAATATCAAGATATTCGTAGCAATGATAATAGCAGATATTTATTTAAGATAGCAGTTAATATCAAGATATTTATAGCTAATATAACAGTTAATGCCAAGATATTTATAGCTAATATAACAGTTAATACAAAGTATTGATAACAATAATAATAGCAGATATTTATAGCTAATATAACAGTTAATACCAAGATATTTATAACAATGACAACAGTCAATCTAAGATATTTGTAACAATGATAACAGTCAATACTATGATATTTGTAACATTGATAACAGTCAACACCAATATATTTGTAACAATGATAACAATCAATACTAAGATATTTGTAACAATGATAACAGTCAATACTAAGATATTTGTAACAATGATAACAGTCAATATTAAGATATTTGTAACAATGATAACAATCAATATCAAGATATTTGTAACAATGACAACAGTCAATACTATGATATTTGTAACAATGATAACAGTCAATACTAAGATATTTGTAACAATGATAACAGTCAATATTAAGATATTTGTAACAATGATAACAGTCAATATCAAGATATTTGTAACAATGATAACAGTCAATACTAAGATATTTGTAACAATGAAAACAGTCAACAAAACACGTGGTTCTTGAATATACAGTTGTTATTTAGAAATGTGTGTTATACCGATAGCTGCAAATTATTCCGAAAGTTATTTTCAATATATAATATTATAAACTGAGTATATTAAGTAGAAAATCAAATGTAAGTAAACACGATAAACACTCAATCGAAGGGGAAAACATTGTAATAAAACACTGTAGGAAATAAAGGCTTAACTTCACGTGCTGTTCCTAATGTGTGCGTGACAGCAGCATTTGTAACACGTGTAATTTATAAGCAACGTAAACACGAAGTAAACACCACAGAATGACCTACGTTAAATAGATGCTGATGCAATATGATATATATAAATGTATATATGTGTATTAAAATATGCATAAGGGAATATATATGCACACACATCTATCATAACATGTATCCTTAAATTATGTCTCTTTATCCATACATGCATAACCAATACACAAAGAGCAGTAAGCAAGTATTTGTTAGCAAAGAATCGATACTTCTGACTAGTGAACGCATGGAAACAACATGTAGGCTAACGTTTACAATATGTAGGATGTCTTTCTCTTTAGAAGATGTATTTTCCTTCAAAACAAGGAACGAATAAGCCCTTCCGGCTAATGTAGAGCAGGACAATGGAGACGTTTTAGATAAAGCCTCTATAGATGGTTACAGCGTGTGTTCCACAATAATGGTCCTTTACACGAATTTGCATTCCCATTGACTTATTCTAAAAGAAAAAAATAAAAACACAGAAATGTTTGTCATAATGTCTAAACTCAAATTAAAGGTCTACAGAAGCTTACTATAAGAGAAATAGACTAGAAACATTCCAGTGTATTTAAATTTATTTTGTATTTCTGAAAGTGTGTTAAAAATCAAGGTTCCAACCTTGGTGTTACCTTTGAATTCAAGGTTCGATAACTGTAATCACGTGACATATTATTAATGTTTACTTTTACTGTATTATTTTTGTGCTATTGTATTGTATCATATAGGTTTTTTTTTTCAGTTCTCTGTAATATTATATTGTCATACTGTACGCTTTCTGCATATATCTCTTACTGTTTTCTAGATCAAACCACTATTTCACCAATCGTTATAAGGTAATATTTTAACATTATTACAAATATCTTAGATTGACTGTTATCATTGTTACAAATATCTTGGTGTTGACTGTTTTCATTGTCACAAATATCTGGTGTTGACTGTTATCATTGTTACAATTATCTTGGTGTTGACTGTTATCATTGTTACAAATATCTTGATATTGACTGTTATCATTGTTACAAATATCTTGATATTGACTGTTAGCATTGTTACAAATATCTTAGTATTGACTGTTATCATTGTTACAAATATCTTGATATTGACTGTTATCATTGTTAGAGATATCTTGATATTGACTGTTATCATTGTTATAAATATATTAGTATTGACTGTTATCATTGTTACAAATATCTTGATATTGACTGTTATCATTGTTACAGATATCTTGATATTGACTGTTATCATTGTTACAAATATCTTAGTATTGACTGTTATCATTGTTACAAATATCTTAGTATTGACTGTTATCATTGTTACAAATATCTTGATATTGATTGTTATCATTCTTACAAATATTTTAGTATTGACTGTTATCATTGTTACAAATATCTTGATATTGACTGTTATCATTGTTACAAATATCTTAGTATTGACTGTTATCATTGTTACAAATATCTTGATATTGACTGTTATCATTGTTACAAATATCTTAGTATTGACTGTTATCATTGTTACAAATATCTTGGTTTGACTGTTATCATTGTTATAAATATATTAGTATTGACTGTTATCATTGTTACAAATATCTTGATATTGACTGTTATCATTGTTACAAATATCTTAGTATTGACTGTTATCATTGTTACAAATATCTTGGTGTTGACTGTTATCATTGTTTCAAATATCTTAGTATTGACTGTTATCATTGTTACAAATATCTTAGTATTGACTGTTATCATTGTTACAAATATCTTAGTATTGACTGTTATCATTGTTACAAATATCTTGGTGTTGACTGTTATCATTCTTACAAATATCTTAGTATTGACTGTTATCATTGTTACAAATATCTTGATATTGACTGTTATCATTGTTACAAATATCTTAGTATTGACTGTTATCATTGTTACAAATATCTTGATATTGACTGTTATCATTGTTACAAATATTTTAGTATTGACTGTTATCATTGTTACAAATATCTTGGTTTGACTGTTATCATTGTTACAAATATCTTGGTTTGACTGTTATCATTGTTACAGATATCTTGATATTGACTGTTATCATTATTACAAATATCTTAGTATTGACTGTTATCATTGTTACAAATATCTTAGTATTGACTGTTATCATTGTTACAAATATCTTGATATTGATTGTTATCATTCTTACAAATATCTTAGTATTGACTGTTATCATTGTTACAAATATCTTGATATTGACTGTTATCATTGTTACAAATATCTTAGTATTGACTGTTATCATTGTTACAAATATCTTGATATTGACTGTTATCATTGTTACAAATATCTTAGTATTGACTGTTATCATTGTTACAAATATCTTAGTATTGACTGTTATCATTGTTACAAATATCTTGATATTGACTGTTATCATTCTTACAAATATCTTAGTGTTGACTGTTAGCATTGTTACAAATATCTTGATATTGACTGTTATCATTGTTACAAATATCTTAGTATTGACTGTTATCATTGTTACAAATATCTTGATATTGACTGTTATCATTGTTACAAATATCTTGGTGTTGACTGTTATCATTGTTACAAATATCTTGATATTGACTGTTATCATTGTTACAAATATCTTAGTATTGACTGTTATCATTGTTACAAATATCTTGATATTGACTGGTATCATTGTTACAAATATCTTAGTATTGACTGTTATCATTGTTACAAATATATTGATGTTGACTGTTAGCATTGTTACAAATATCTTGATATTGACTGTTATCATTGTTATAAATATATTAGTATTGACTGTTATCATTGTTACAAATATCTTGATATTGATTGTTATCATTCTTACAAATATCTTAGTATTGACTGTTATCATTGTTACAAATATCTTGATATTGATTGTTATCATTCTTACAAATATCTTAGTATTGACTGTTATCATTGTTACAAATATCTTGATATTGACTGTTATCATTGTTACAAATATCTCAGTATTGACTGTTATCATTGTTACAAATATCTTAGTATTGACTGTTATCATTGTTACAAATATCTTAGTATTGACTGTTATCATTGTTACAAATATCTTAGTATTGACTGTTATCATTGTTACAAATACCTTGATATTGACTGTTATCATTGTTACAAATACCTTGATATTGACTGTTATCATTGTTACAAATATCTTAGTATTGACTGTTATCATTCTTACAAATATCTTAGTGTTGACTGTTAGCATTGTTACAAATATCTTGGTGTTGACTGTTTTCATTGTTACAAATATCTTGATAGTGACTGTTAGCATTGTTACAAATATCTTGGTGTTGACTGTTATCATTGTTACAAATATTTTGGTGTTGACTGTTTTCATTGTCATAAATATTTTGGTGTTGACTGTTATTGTTGTTATAAATGTTTTAGTGTTGTAGTTGTTGTTTGTTTATTGTTGTTTTTTGAATTTCACTCAAAGCAACCATCAGGGCTATCTACGCAAGCATTTCCTAACTTAGGAGTGTAAGACTAGAGAGAAAGCAGCTAGTCAGCTCCACCCACCGCCAACTCTTCGGCTTCTCTTTTACTAACGAAATTGGATTGATCGTTACATTATAACTCTCCCGCGGCTGAAAGGGCAAGCATGTCTGATGTGACAGAGATTCGAACCTGAGACGCTCAGATTGCGAGTGGAGCGCTATAACCACCTGGCCATGCTGGGCCAAGACAATACATCTGTAAACGAAAACGACAATACACGTATAGAAAGAAGAAATCTAAAACACACCTGTTCAGGAAATCGTAATGTTTGGTTTGCGTTGAATATCACGTAAATGTTCCCTAGTGCAATCTACAAGAGCCTTCCGTAACGTAACAATGAAAAACTAGTAGAATTGGTCGTACAATTACAACGTCCACAAGTCTGAAAGAGTAAGTATTTTCGATGACAGGGATCCACAAATTGCAGGGCGAGCGCCCCAAACCACAAAACCATGCCTGGCTCGAAACTGACGTAATACGTATGCAAGAGAAATTGACAAGACACGTGTGCGGGAATACAATAACACAGTTATGCAAGGCCCAACTAGAAGCCTGTGTTATTATGACGAAACCTTATTAATGTCTGAATCCTGATAGGTAATTTGTTGTTTTCTGGCAGCCAGAACACACAGGCCTTACTGAACGTCTGAATCCTGATTGGTAATCTGTTGTTTTCTGGCAGCCCGAACAAACAGGCCTTACTGAACGTCTGAATCCTGATTGGTAATCTGTTGTTTTCTGGCAGCCAGAACAAACGCCTTTCTGAACGAATTGCTAAAAAAACAACAAAACTTAAATATATTTCACGACAACACTTACCTCTAATATACAAACACCATATCAAAAATAAATCCAGTTAAAACCCCCACCATTCATTGTTTATTGAACATCTATTTTGGTTCACTTGAAAATAGAGGTTTTAGGTATATTTATGAACATAATTTGGATAGCTCATCACAATGAACACCATCCCCCCACCCCAACCCCATAAAAGTAAGCCATAGTCGTTCATTAGACGATTTTAATATGAAATATATTGTACTATATGATTTGTTTGGAAGTTAAAGAGAAAGCTACGCAATGAGCTATTTGTGTCCTGCCAACCACGGGTATCGAAACCTGGTTTCTAGCTCTGTAAGTCACCCGACATTCGCTGTGTCACTGAGAGGCTGTACGGTACAAAACAGGAGTTATTCGGTCAAAGTTTTTATAAAAGAAAAAAAGAAGCCCCGTGACCTGTTGTTTCACTCACAATCTAGAAGCTAGAATCCCGCACAGGGCATACTTGACCTTTCACCCAAACAGGGCGTTATAGCATAACGAGCAATCCTGTTATTCGTTGGTAAAAAAAAAAGAGAGTCCGCTGTGAGTGGTATTGAACACTTTTCTAGTCTATTACTTCTAAACTGAGGGTGCCCCCCGCTAGTACAGCGATATGTCTACAGATTTACAACGCTAAAATCAAGGGTTCGATTCCCCTCGGTGGGCTCAGCAGATAGCCCAACGTGGCTTTACTATAAGAAAACACACTCTAAACTGAGGACGACTGAAATATATTTCATTCGAGGTGTCTCATAAATAACTTTTTAACTACAAAAAGTATTAGGGGATCTAATAATATCTTAATTAACATGATATAGTAAACAATAATAATACGTCACGTGATTACAGTTATCGAACCTTGAATTCAAAAGTAACACCAAGGTTGGAACCTTAATTTTTGACAGACTTTCAGAAATACAAAATAAATTTAAATACACAGGAATGTTTCTAGTCTATTTCTCTTATAGTAAGCTTCTGTAGACCTTTAATTTGAGTTTAGACATTATGACAAACATTTCTGTGTTTTTATTTTTTCTTTTAGAATAAGTCAATGGGAATGCAAATTCGTGTAAAGGACCATTATTGTGGAACACACGCTGTTACCATCTATAGAGGCTTTATCTAGAACGTCTCCATTGTCCTGCTCTACATTCAAGTCCATGAAAACCCATTAAAACAAAGATTGATTAATCCAACAAGCAGCCGGAAGGGCCTATCTGTTCCTTGTTTTGAAGGAAAATACATCTTCTAAAGAGAAACACATCCTACATATTGTAATGTAAACGTTAGCCTACATGTTGTTTCCATGCGTTCACTAGTCAGAAGTATCGATTCTTTGCTAACAAATACTTGCTTACTGCTCCTCGTGTATTGGTTGTGCATATATGGATAAAGAGACATAATTTAAGGATACATGTTATGATAGATGTGTGTGTATATATATTCCCTTATGCATATTTTAACACACATACATACATTTATATATATCATATTGCATCAACATCTATTTAACGCAGCTCATTTTACGGTATTTACTTCGTGTTTACGTTGCTCATAAATTACACGCGTGACAAATGCTGCTGTCACGCACACATTAGGAACAGCACGTGAAGTTAAGCCTTTATTTCCTACAGCGTTTTATTACAATGTTTTCCCCTCCGCTGAAAATTCTAATGTCTGACAATATCGGTTATGATGCGCACAATTTGACAAACCATGTATCATTCATAAAATTACAATAAACCAGTATAATGAGGTAAAAAACAGACGTTATTTTTATTTATATTCGTTCTAAATAAATGTGTTTTTGTTGTATTAAGATAATGAGATCTCCGTTAGCTTTGAGAATAGTTTCGGATTTATAACGCTAAAAATCAGGTTTCGATACTCGCGGTAATCAGATTACAGATAATAAACTAAGACAAAGGTAACGAATTTCTCATTATTTAAACAGTTTATTTCGATAAAGATAGGAGAGATACAATTGTAATTTCTAAAAAAAACAATTCAACGTATAGCTTAGAACTATAATAGATAAACTAGTTTTCCTGAAAGCCAAATTAAATATTTCAAACTTCGCTATACACTATGAGGTTTCCATATTAATTACCTAGAATTATGTTTCTATCTCACTTTTTTTCCGACTGACGGGTAAGGTAGGAACGCCCTCTTGTGGATCAGCAATAAGTATCACAGCCTACAACGCTGTAATTCGGTTTCCTATACCTGTAGTGGGTACACAGAGCGCAGTTACACTATTATGTAGTTTGGTGCTTAAAAACTAACAAACAATCATGTACTAATTCTAGAGTTCAGGTTTAGTCTAAAACAAGTCGTATAAAAATGGAGATAACCTTTTCTTATGAAAAATAGTAAATGTTTAGACGATTTGATTTTGTTTTTTGACAGTTTTGGTGATCAACTTTGGAAGAAACGTCTATGTCGTATTTCGAGTAAGGCCTAGCTAAAAAGGTGGATAAGTCACTTATCCAGATGTTGTAGCTATCAAAAAATATGAGACTGGTGGAAGGAGGGAAGAGTGGATATGTGGATCAGTGTCATAGTAACCTGACATTTAATTCTTTCAACTATCTATGGTTGTTATACTCGTAATGATGACTAGTTTATCGCAATAACTTAAACTAAAGATGGAAGAATGAACACTGACCAAATGATGTGACTTGTATCTCGATAATAAAAGTAGGTGTTTAAATATAGCCTCGATCTTATTTCTATTACCAGTTTTAGAACAACAAACGTTTTCTTTAAGAGACAATCCTGTTTGGTTTCTAAGTTGCCAATTACCTCTCTTTATGGGACGGCCCGGCATGGCCAGCTGGTTAAGCCGATCGAATCCTAATCTGAGGGTCGCTGGTTCGAATCCTCGTCGCACCAAACATGCTCGCCCTTTCACCTGTTGGGGCGTTATAATGTGACGTTGGTAAAAGAGTAGTTTAAGCGTACGCACTGGGTGGTGATAACTATCTGCTTTCCCTCTGGTCTTAGACGACTAAATTAGGGACGGCTGTGGCAGATAGGCCTCGTGTATCTTCACGCGAAATTAAAAAAACAACACAAACAAACAAATTATTTGTGGGTATAACCCATTGGTAAACGTGCCCGGACTGTAAAATCTGTGTATTTTGTTCGCGTCCCATAGCCGCAAATGTACAGTTCTCACATTGGAAATAAGTGCGTTATAAGAGTAACAATAAAAACCTACAATTTGGTCTATTACGTGCAGCCTAAAACTGGTGAAAGGTGTCGCTGTTGAGTAGCTGCCTTCTCATTTGCTCACCATTTCACAATTAGGGACGACTATGGTCAGATATTAAAATTAAAATAAAAGGACAGAAGTCCAATAGTGTATGGAAAAATAACATCTGTATGCACGTTTCATGAATCATGCTGTGAGAAGGTACCGTTGGATTGTTTTGATAAAGGTTGCATATGTCATTGATTTGACAGGACAAGACAGCTCAGTAGGATAGTTATTGTCATTGAGTAGACAGAACAACACAGATCTCTAGGATAGCTTGTGTCGTTCATTAAACTGGACCAGACAGATCACAAAGATAATGTTATTGATTAGACAGAACAACACAGATCTCTAGGATAGCTTGTGTCGTTCATTGAACTGGACCAGACAGCTCACAAAGATAATGTTATTGATTAGACAGAACAACACAGATCTCTAGGATAGCTTGTGTCGTTCATTAAACTGGACCAGACAGCTCACAAAGATAGTGTTATTGATTAGACAGAACAACACAGATCTCTAGGATAGCTTGTGTCGTTCATTAAACAGGACCAGACAGCTCACTGAGATAATGTTTTTGACTAAACATGACCAGACAGCTCACTAGGATAGTTATCGTCATTGAGTAAACAGGACCAGACAGCTCACTAGGATAGTTATTGTCATTGTTTAGACAAGACCAGACAGCTCATTAGGACACTTATTGTCATTAAGTAAACAGGACCAGACAGCTCAATAGGATAGTTATTGTCATTGTTTAGACAAGACCAGACAGCTCATTAGGACACTTATTGTCATTAAGTAAACAGGACCAGACAGCTCAATAGGACAGTTATTGTCATTGAGTAAACAGGACCAGACAGCTCACTAGGACACTTATTGTCATTAAGTAAACAGGACCAGACAGCTCAATAGGATAGTTATTGTCATTGTGTAAACAGGACCAGACAGCTCACTAGGATAGTTATTGTCATTGTGTAAACAGGACCAGACAGCTCACTAGGATAGTTATTGTCATTGTGTAAACAGGACCAGACAGCTCACTAGGATAGTTATTGTCATTGAGTAAACAGGACCGAACAACTATACTAGGATAGTTATTGTCATTGGTTATACAAGACCAGACAGCTCACTAAGATAGTTATTGTCATTGAGTAAACAGGACCAGACATCTCACTAGGATAGTTATTGTCATTGGTTATACAAGACCAGACAGCTCACTAAGATAGTTATTGTCATTGAGTAAACAGGACCAGACTGCTCACTAGGATAGTTATTGTCATTGAGTAAACAGGACCAGACTGCTCACTAGGATATTTATTGTCATTGGTTAGACAAGACCAGACAGCTCACTAAGATAGTTATTATCATTGGTTATACAAGACCAGACAGCTGACTAAGATAGTTATTATCATTGGTTAGACAAGACCAGACAGCTGACTAAGATAGTTATTATCATTGGTTAGACAAGACCAGACAGCTGACTAAGATAGTTATTGTCATTGGTTATACAAGACCAGACATTTCACTAAAATAGTTATTATCATTGGTTAGACAAGACCGATGTTTGAATTTTCTTTGATACTTTTCATAAGAAGAGGTTATCTGCATTTTTATACGACTTGTTTGAGACTAAACGTGAACTATATAATTAGTACTTGTTTGTTTGTTTTTAAACACAAAACTACATAATAGTGTAACTGTGTCCTATGTACCCACTACAGGTATAGAAAACCGAATTTTAGTGTCGTACGCTGTGATACTTACGCTGATCCACAAGAGGGCGTTCTTACCTTAACCGTGAGTCGGAAAAAAAAGCACTCGGCCACGCCGCACCACAGGAACCATAGAAATGAAGCCCAGTTTATGTGATAAATGAAACTAATAAAATATTTATTTTATGTGTTAAGAATATCATATGTTTATCGTGTTTACTTACATTTGATTTTCTACTTAATATACTCAGTTTATAATATTATATATTGAAAATAACTTTCGGAATAATTTGCAGCTGTCGGTATAACACACATTTCTAAATAACAACTGTATATTCAAGAACCACTTGTTTTATTGGCTGTTATCATTGTTATAAATACCTTTGTATTAACTGTTATATTAATTATAAATATCTGCTATTATTATTGTTATAAATATCTTTGTATTAACTGTTATATTAGCTATAAATATCTTGGTATTAACTGTTATATTAGCTATAAATATCTTGGTTTTAACTGTTATCTTAATTATAAATATCTGCTATTACCATTAATAAAATACCTGGGTATTAGTTATTATCATAACAATAAGTATCTGTTATTATCATTGATATAAATACCTGGGTATTAGTTATTATCATAACAATAAGTATCTGTTATTATCATTGATATAAATACCTGGGTATTAGTTATTATCATAACAATAAATATTTGTTATTATCATTTATATAAATACCTGGGTATTAGTTATTATCATAACAATAAATATTTGTTGTTATCATTGTTATAAATACCTTGGTATTTATTTGTATTTTTTACATTTTGATATTTAGTATTCAGTAGGTTTTATTCACATTTCTGAAGGAGGTTTAACCAGCTTCACATAATTATATACTTTTGTTGAACCCAATTCATGTTTGCTGCTGTCGTAGCAACACTCGTTTTAAATTTCTTATGTTCCTTTGTCGGCTTGTCATGCTCACTCAAAGCTGCCCAAGGGATATTTTCACTAGCAGTCGTTAAGTTTGATTTTACAGAGTTGTGAAAATGTATCTAATTAACAGCACTGACCGCCAAGTTTGGCTTCTCTGTTCTAATAATGAGAAGTTTACCCCTACTTATGGACCTCAAGGAACGATCAGTGGTCAGGAACCACGAACTCTCCGATCCAAAATCTGAGAACATAGCCCGCTGTGCCACGCCCAGTCTTATGTTTTTGTGACGTCATGAATACGTAAAAGCCATACATCGTACGAGGAATATAATACACATCTATAAAAGATTATTATTATATTTTATTAAGAAATAAAAAAATCCATATAACCTTAAACATTTTTCTGCGTTTTTATCTCGTCTTCTTGTATGACCGAAAATTCCATTTTTAAAAGCTGATTTGATTTTTTACTTTTTTTTTTGAATATCTCTTTAGATGGAGCTGTTTTCATACTTTAAACTTTCCTCCAGAGAATAAAAACCTTTCCTTTCACTTCTGATTTGCTCTCTTATTTCATGGGGTTTCATATATATCACTTTTGTATCTGATTTTTTTGACGACTGTGCCTCCACTTTCATGTTGTTCTTATTTTTAGTGCGTTTTGCACGACTATATTTATTTAGTTCTTCATAAATTAATTCTCTTGTTCACGTCACGCAAACGTGCAAACTGGGAACGTGAGTGTGTTATGACTATGATGCTCAAATTCCCGCATTGGGACAGTCGGAGTATTTGTTTATTTGTTTTTGAATTTCACGCAAAGCTACTCGAGGACTATCTGCGCTAGCCGTCCATAATTTAGCAGTGTAAAACTAGAGGGAAGGCAGCTAGTCATCACCACCCACCGCCAACTCTTGGGCTACTCTTTTACCAACAAATAGTGGGATTGACCGTTAGATTATAACGCCCTCACGGCTGAAAAGGCGAGCACGTTTGGTGCGACCGGAATTCGAATCGCGACCCTCGGATTACGAGTCGAACGCCTTAACACACTTGGCCATGGCCAAGTGGTTAGGGTGTTCTACACGTAATACGTGAGTAGCGAGTTCGAATCTCCATTCCACCAAACATTCTTGCCATTTAAACTAAACTATGAGGACAATATTATGTAACAGTCGATCCCACAATTTGTTAGTAAAAGATTACCCCAAGGTTTGGAGGTGGATAAATGAAGACAGCTACGATTGGAAAAAGACCCCTAGGAATACCCCACTGAAAAGATATGATATTTAATAAACACGTAGGGTAAGAAAGACCCCTAAGAATACCCCACTGAAAAGATATTATATTTAATAAACACGTAGGGTAAAAAAGACCCTAGGAATACCCACTGAAAGATATGATATTTAATAAACACGTAGGGTATAAAAGACCCCTAAGAATACCCCACTGAAGAGATATGATATTTAATAAATACATAGGGTAAAAAGAAAATAGATGATTAACATTCTAGGATCAGCCCCTTGGGTTTAATAAAATAAGTTTTTGTTTTGTTTTTCTTCCTGATGGAAGAGCAACTCTCCTAATCCAAAATCCTGGGTCTGCCCCAGCTTTCAAAGGTGACCATTTCCATAAAAGGAAATGTACCCAAGAAATGTTTAAGCTAACTGTTATGCACGAATATTACGAGATGGAATTTATGCCATCTAATTCCAGGATATCAGTTTATTAGTTTGTTTGTTGTTGAGCGCAAACTTACAAAAATGGATTATCCATACTTTGCCCACCGTGGATATCGAATCTCTATTTTTCTTTTCTTTCTTTTTTTTTAGTGTTTTAAGCTCTTGGACGTTTCGCTAAGTTACAGCGGGTTCTCGGTGCAAAAGAAAAACGTTTTTCGACCGAAAATGAAAACATTCAACTAAAATAAAAACAACTAAAGACAGTTCTAATAGAAAACAAAACTCTTTACAAAAGCGGATGAACAAATAATCTTACTTTACATACACGGTTTTTTCCTTTACTGTAGAATATTCGCGCAAAGCTACACCAGGACTTTTTTCTCATAACAATCCCTAATGTTGAACCCCCTAGCGGCTGAGCAGTAATTCTGCTGGCTTACGACTCTGAAAATCGTGTTCTGCTTCCCGTGGCAGGCAGAGCACAGCTAGGTTACTGTGTGTAGCATTTTTCTTAACAACGACCAAACAAAACCCTAATTTTGAATAGATTCCCTAGTGTTACTAAAGGGTAGGCAAAGCCTTCACATACTCTAGGGTCACTTCCTCAGACTGGATAGCAGGATTTGATTGCCACTTCTATAACGAGCCCTCGACTACAAATTCCAAAGCGCTTTCTTGAAGCAACGAGATGCAAACCATAGACCCTCGGGTTCACAGTACTAACACAATAGCCACTGGAACACATTCCTATTTACTTGCCAAGTGATTAATATATAGTGAATAAAACAGCTTTTTTCGCGATAAGCGATAAGTTTCAGAAATGAAAAAATCATAAACAAACAGAAAACTACACAGCTAGAGAACGGGAAACCTCCGCCCCTGTAACGATTTTTGCTTTTTGTATCAACTAAACATGTAGAGCTAGGTACAAATGTCTCCTTTCTATCCTAACTCTGTTGTCGAATTTGCCCTTTTCTCAAAAATCGCAGTTTACTATAATACAATTATAGCGAAAGTGGTTGGCCTTTATTGTGACCTTGACCCTTGAGCTAAGATCATCAAATATTAACCAGAACACTCGGGGAACACTCAAATTTCGTACTAAATTTGATTAACTCAGATGGAACCTCTTTAACTATACTGGTCACATGCGTATACGAGTGGGAAATCAATCACCCATCTACACCCCCTGACCCCCAACCCCATTGGCAGACTTAATAATAGTTCCAATTTCTCCGTATTGTGTTTTGTATTACTTTCAAGTAAAAAATATATTCAAATTTAATGTTGCAGATATCTAAAGAATTCAAATCGAATAAAAATAATAACTGTGTCATATGCTATATATCTATATATATTACAACTACGTTCTACTGTTTTGTTTTATTATGTGCCTTATGGCGATGTTTTGTCAAATCCGCTTAGAGAGAGAGGTTTTACTGGTTCGCTGAATATTGCAAGATGCTGAGACAACAGTTAGGTACATATGTAGGCAAGTGAATTGGAAATTCTTTTTATTATGTCAGGAGCAGTCTAAAAACGTTAGAAAGGAAATAACTAAATCTTCATCTAATTTCGTCTAATCTATCTTTTTATCTTAATAAACATTAAAACCCTTACAAACATTGTCAACCAGATGTCTAGCTATTTAAAACCACCAGCAGTTTTTTTGTTATCAGACACAAAACGACACAAAGGGCTATTTGTGCTCCGCCCACCGCGGGTATCGAAAGTCGGTTTCTAGCGCTATAATTGGGGGCAATCACCAGCAGGAATTTTTTTTCTTTTCAGATAACTATGTCATTAATCTTTTGTCCGCTAGGAGGCTTTAGAAAAGTTTTATTGTTTGTGCGTGTTTTGTTTTTCATATTCTCTACCTAATTCATTTGAGTGTGTGTTTATGTGTGTGCATTTCATAGTAAAGTCACATGGGACTATCTTCTGCGTCCACCGAGAGGAATCGAACCTCTAATTTTAGCGTTCTAAATCTGTAGACCTACAGCTGTTCATCTGAGATTTGGTTTGGTTTGAATTTCGTACAAAGCTACACGAGAGCTATCTGCGCTAGTCGTCCCTAATTTTGCAGTGTAAGACAAGAGGGAAGGCAGATAGTCACCACCACCCACCGCCAACTTTCGGGTTACTCTGTTATCAAGGAATAATGGTATTGACTGTCACACTATAACGCCCCAACGGCTGAAAGGGCGACCATGCTTGTTGTGACGGGAATTCGAACCTTCAGATTACGTGTTCACCTGGCCATGCCGGACCTGAGAGAGAGACAGAGATCAACTGGTCAACAACACGCATCACTAACTCCTGGACTACCCTTACCTACCTGAATAACAAGGACATGCGCAGTTGAAATCACAAAATGTGCCATACATATTTACAGAATCAAGACGATGAAACTGAACCATCAGATTCGTAGTTAGGGCTTGTATCAACTTTTAGGTTACTTCCGACTTGTCCTTAAAGGAATTTTATCAGCCCATATGAGACAAGAACCAAGAAACAGAACATGAAATGTGTTAAGTAGAACCTCCAGTGAACCACTACACAAATACTCTAGATTAAGTTGAACCTCCAGTGAACCAATACACAAATACTCTAGATTAAGTAGAACCTCCAGTGAACCACTACACAAATACTCTAGATTAAGTAGAACCTCCAGTGAACCACTACACAAATACTCTAGATTAAGTAGAACCTCCAGTGAACCACTACACAAATACTCTAGATTAAGTAGAACCTCCAGTGAACCACTACACAAATACTCTAGATTAAGTAGAACCTCCAGTGAACCACTACACAAATACTCTAGATTAAGTAGAACCTCGAGTGAACCACTACACAAATACTCTAGATTAAGTAGAACCTCGAGTGAACCACTACACAAATACTCTAGATTAAGTAGAACCTCCAGTGAACCACTATACAAATACTCTAGATTAAGTACAACCTCCAGTGAACCACTACACAAATACTCTAGATTACGTAGAACCTCCAGTGAACCACTACACAAATACTCTAGATTACGTAGAACCTCCAGTGAACCACTACACAAATACTCTAGATTAAGTAGAACCTCGAGTGAACCACTACACAAATACTCTAGATTAAGTAGAACCTCCAGTGAACCACTACACAAATACTCTAGATAAAGTACAACCTCCAGTGAACCACTACACAAATACTCTAGATTACGTAGAACCTCCAGTGAACCACTACACAAATACTCTAGATTACGTAGAACCTCCAGTGAACCACTACACAAATACTCTAGATTAAGTAGAACCTCGAGTGAACCACTACACAAATACTCTAGATTAAGTAGAACCTCCAGTGAACCACTACACAAATACTCTAGATAAAGTACAACCTCCAGTGAACCACTACACAAATACTCTAGATTACGTAGAACCTCCAGTGAACCACTACACAAATACTCTAGATTACGTAGAACCTCCAGTGAACCACTACACAAATACTCTAGATTAAGTAGAACCTCCAGTGAACCACTACACAAATACTCTAGATTAAGTAGAACCTCCAGTGAACCACTACACAAATACTCTAGATTAAGTAGAACCTCCAGTGAACCACTACACAAATACTCTAGATTAAGTAGAACCTCCAGTGAACCACTACACAAATACTCTAGATTAAGTACAACCTCCAGTGAACCACTACACAAATACTCTAGATTAAGTACAACCTCCAGTGAACCACTACACAAATACTCTAGATTAAGTAGAACCTCCAGTGAACCACTACACAAATACTCTAGATTAAGTAGAACCTCCAGTGAACCACTACACAAATACTCTAGATTAAGTAGTACAACCTCCAGTGAACCACTACACAAATACTCTAGATTAAGTACAACCTCCAGTGAACCACTACACAAATACTCTAGATTAAGTACAACCTCCAGTGAACCACTACACAAATACTCTAGATTAAGTAGAACCTCCAGTGAACCACTACACAAATACTCTAGATTAAGTAGAACCTCCAGTGAACCACTACACAAATACTCTAGATTAAGTAGAACCTCCAGTGAACCACTACACAAATACTCTAGATTAAGTAGAACCTCCAGTGAACCACTACACAAATACTCTAGATTAAGTAGAACCTCCAGTGAACCACTACACAAATACTCTAGATTAAGTAGAACCTCCAGTGAACCACTACACAAATACTCTAGATTAAGTAGAACCTCCAGTGAACCACTACACAAATACTCTAGATTAAGTAGAACCTCCAGTGAAACACTACACAAATACTCTAGATTAAGTAGAACCTCCAGTGAACCACTACACAAATACTCTAGATTAAGTAGAACCTCCAGTGAACCACTACACAAATACTCTAGATTAAGTAGAACCTCCAGTGAACCACTACACAAATACTCTAGATTAAGTAGAACCTCCAGTGAACCACTACACAAATACTCTAGATTAAGTATAACCTCCAGTGAACCACTACACAAATACTCTAGATTAAGTAGAACCTCCAGTGAACCACTACACAAATACTCTAGATTAAGTAGAACCTCCAGTGAACCACTACACAAATACTCTAGATTAAGTAGAACCTCCAGTGAACCACTACACAAATACTCTAGATTAAGTAGACCTCCAGTGAACCACTAGAACCTCCAGTGAACCACTACACAAATACTCTAGATTAAGTAGAACCTCCAGTGAACCACTACACAAATACTCTAGATTAAGTAGAACCTCCAGTGAACCACTACACAAATACTCTAGATTACGTAAAACCTCCAGTGAACCACTACACAAATACTCTAGATTAAGTAGAACCTCCAATGAACCACTACACAAATACTCTAGATTAAGTAGAACCTCCAGTGAACCACTACACAAATACTCTAGATTAAGTAGAACCTCCAGTGAACCACTACACAAATACTCTAGATTAAGTAGAACCTCCAGTGAACCACTACACAAATACTCTAGATTAAGTAGAACCTCCAGTGAACCACTACACAAATACTCTAGATTAAGTAGAACCTCCAGTGAACCACTACACAAATACTCTAGATTAAGTAGAACCTCAAGTGAACCACTACACAAATACTCTAGATTAAGTAGAACCTCCAGTGAACCACTACACAAATACTCTAGATTAAGTAGAACCTCGAGTGAACCACTACACAAATTCTCTAGATTAAGTAGAACCTCCAGTGAACCACTACACAAATACTCTAGATTAAGTAGAACCTCCAGTGAACCACTACACAAATACTCTAGATTAAGTAGAACCTCCAGTGAACCACTACACAAATACTCTAGATTAAGTATAACCTCCAGTGAACCACTACACAAATACTCTAGATTAAGTAGAACCTCCAGTGAACCACTACACAAATACTCTAGATTAAGTATAACCTCCAGTGAACCACTACACAAATACTCTAGATTAAGTAGAACCTCAAGTGAACCACTACACAAATACTCTAGATTAAGTAGAACCTCCAGTGAACCACTACACAAATACTCTAGATTAAGTAGAACCTCGAGTGAACCACTACACAAATTCTCTAGATTAAGTAGAACCTCCAGTGAACCACTACACAAATACTCTAGATTAAGTAGAACCTCCAGTGAACCACTACACAAATACTCTAGATTAAGTAGAACCTCCAGTGAACCACTACACAAATACTCTAGATTACGTAAAACCTCCAGTGAACCACTACACAAATACTCTAGATTAAGTAGAACCTCCAATGAACCACTACACAAATACTCTAGATTAAGTAGAACCTCAAGTGAACCACTACACAAATACTCTAAATTAAGTAGAACCTCCAGTGAAACACTACACAAATACTCTAGATTAAGTAGAACCTCCAGTGAACCACTACACAAATACTCTAGATTAAGTAGAACCTCCAGTGAACCACTACACAAGTACTCTAGATTAAGTAGAACCTCCAGTGAACCACTACACAAATACTCTAGATTAAGTAGAACCTCCAGTGAACCACTACACAAATACTCTAGATTAAGTATAACCTCCAGTGAACCACTACACAAATACTCTAGATTAAGTAGAACCTCAAGTGAACCACTACACAAATACTCTAGATTAAGTAGAACCTCCAGTGAACCACTACACAAATACTCTAGATTAAGTAGAACCTCGAGTGAACCACTACACAAATTCTCTAGATTAAGTAGAACCTCCAGTGAACCAATACACAAATACTCTAGATTAAGTAGAACCTCCAGTGAACCACTACACAAATACTCTAGATTAAGTAGAACCTCCAGTGAACCACTACACAAATACTCTAGATTAAGTAGAACCTCCAGTGAACCACTACACAAATACTCTAGATTAAGTAGAACCTCCAGTGAACCACTACACAAATACTCTAGATTAAGTATAACCTCCAGTGAACCACTACACAAATACTCTAGATTAAGTAGAACCTCAAGTGAACCACCACACAAATACTCTAGATTAAGTAGAACCTCCAGTGAACCACTACACAAATACTCTAGATTAAGTAGAACCTCGAGTGAACCACTACACAAATTCTCTAGATTAAGTAGAACCTCCAGTGAACCACTACACAAATACTCTAGATTAAGTAGAACCTCCAGTGAACCACTACACAAATACTCTAGATTAAGTAGAACCTCCAGTGAACCACTACACAAATACTCTAGATTACGTAAAACCTCCAGTGAACCACTACACAAATACTCTAGATTACGTAAAACCTCCAGTGAACCACTACACAAATACTCTAGATTAAGTAGAACCTCCAATGAACCACTACACAAATACTCTAGATTAAGTAGAACCTCTAGTGAACCACTACACAAATACTCTAGATTAAGTAGAACCTCCAGTGAACCACTACACAAATTCTCTAGATTAAGTAGAACCTCCAGTGAACCACTACACAAATACTCTAGATTAAGTAGAACCTCCAGTGAACCACTACACAAATACTCTAGATTAAGTAGAACCTCCAGTGAACCACTACACAAATACTCTAGATTAAGTAGAACCTCCAGTGAACCACTACACAAATACTCTAGATTACGTAAAACCTCCAGTGAACCACTACACAAATACTCTAGATTAAGTAGAACCTCCAATGAACCACTACACAAATACTCTAGATTAAGTAGAACCTCCAGTGAACCACTACACAAATACTCTAGATTAAGTAGAACCTCCAGTGAACCACTACACAAATACTCTAGATAACATACACTTTTTGATAGCCTAGTGCCCTCTGGTTTCAAATATTACGTTTCTTCTGTTGTTAAGTGCAAAGCTACACAATGGGTAGTCTGTGCTCTATCTACAGCGGTTAATGAAACTCGATTGTTGGTGTTACAAGCCTTCAGAAGTACCACTGAGTCATAGGAAAACAAAATATTACGCTATGCACGATACCGATATAATGCTCTTTGGTTTTTGCTTCTGCTGGTTCCTCAAGTGGTGAATTACCGCAATGTTTGTTTGTTTATTTTTTTGAATTTCTCGCAAGGCTACACAAAGGCTATCTGCGCTAGTCGTCCCTAATTTAGCAATGTAAGAGTAGAGGGAAGGCAGCTAGTCATCACCACCCATCGCCAACTCTTGGGCTACTCTTTACCAAAGAATAATGGGATTAACCATCACATTATAACACTCCCACGGCTGAAAGGGCAAACATGTGTGGTACGATGGGGATTCGAACCCGCAAATCTCAGATTTCGAGTCGAACGCCTCAACCCACCTGGCCATGCCGGGCCCATTGCAATGTCTTCTAGTTATAATACCGAAAACAGTCATGTTGTGTCATTTAATGACCCTCAGTGGGTCATCTACAAATATGTGAAATCATATTTAAAATCCTCTGTTCGATTCTTCGTGGTGGACAAAAGGCATATAGTATAATATGTAGCTCTACGCTAAAAATAAATAAATAAATTGTAATTACGTAAATACTACATTGATAAAAATCTCGAATCTCCTACCGCGGATAACCACCTGTCACACGTCAAAAACAAACCTTCCCTAAATTAATTACATTGTATGAATGAATGATAGTGCTCTGAATTAACCACTAGGAGGTTTTAAGTTAATTGAACGCAATCCTGGTGTCCACTAGTGACACCTAGGTTGCACACTTAATCCGGTTTAGGCTTGTCAGCTATATTGCTACTACCCACTAGTGACAACTAGCGAGAAACGTGTTCTCTCAGATTGGTTAAATGGATTGCTAGTGAGCACTTGAGATAAACAGAAGACATACGTTATTATATAATCACTACATTGATTTAAAATAAAAAAAATGTTGTCCACAAGTGACATCTAGGAGGCATGTATTATTCTGCTTTTATTAAATAGATAGCTAGTGCGCAGTTGAAACCTACGAGGAGGCACACAATCGATAAATTGCTGTAGCCCTCTGGTGACAGATACGTTATCCCAGATTGATTTAATATATATTAAGTACATGAAGTTAATGTTGTTTTATTATTTTTAAGAGATATACTACTTGAGATTCAAACACTGTTTACGGCCTGTTTTTCTTTCGTATAAATGACCTATAATTCTTCTTGTTTTTCACTTCATAATTTATGCATCCAACTTAAAATGACGAACGAGAAATGTTGTAGTTTTTATTATTGGGAAGTTACTATGCTAATGATTCTGAAAACAATATAAATCAATTAAGCCTGAAGCCTACTGACGGTTAACTTGTGTTTCGGAAATAATATCAAATCTGACGTTACACGAAATCATATGTCTTTCTTGTTTGAAATCAATGTCTAAACTTGTTTTTACAAGTTTTGTTTTTTCATATATTTAAATCGATGTCACGAAAACATTATGCTAAAATTACTAATTTCGTATGACAAGAATTTGGGCTCGGCATGGCTAGGTGGGTTAAGGCGTTCGACTCGTAATCTGAGGGTCGCGGGTTCGAATTCCTGTCACACCAAACATGCTCGCTCTTTCAGCCGTAGGGGCATTATAATGTGTTACGGTCAATCTCACTATTCGTTGGTAAAAGAGTAGCCCAAGAGTTGGCGGTGATGACTAGCTGCCTTTCCCCTAGTCTCACACTTCTAAATTAAGGACTGCTAGCGCCGATAGCCCTCGAGTAGCTTTGCACGAAATTAAAAAACAAACGACAAAGGTTTGTTTTTGGCTATAGTAAAATCTTACAAAAATTTTAAAACATAAAAATATTATGAAATTACATGAACAGAAATACTTATATTCCAGAAAAATCATTGATACAATGTACTTATTTTCCGATTAACTTTATTG
Source organism: Tachypleus tridentatus (assembly GCF_004210375.1). NCBI lineage: Eukaryota > Metazoa > Arthropoda > Merostomata > Xiphosura > Limulidae > Tachypleus > Tachypleus tridentatus. The sequence goes on from NC_134827.1 coordinate 31,860,817, forward strand.
ATATAATTTCGAGAAAGACTTCAACCATATAAAACATGTGCAATCACTTGCTAAGACGGATAGACAGGAAAAGGCATTGATATGTATATTTTTATCCCTCTTCGCTGTTGAAAATGAAACCGTAACCAATAAAAAAGATCAAAACTACATTATTAATTAGATGTGTTTATTAAAATACTCATAACTTTACTAAGTTACTCGACGACTATTTGCGTTAGCCATCCGTTATTTTAAAGTAACACAGTAGGAGAAAGACAGGTAGTCAACACCATCCATTGCCAATTCTTGGGCCACTGTTCCATTACCAACGTTTAGGTCATTGTTCCATTGACAACTCTTGGGCTACTATTTTCCAACAGATCGATCATCATTGAAAGAGCGAGCATGTTTGATGAGAGGATTCGAGATTTGCCCTAACCACAAGGCAAGTCCAGTTATGACGACATGCCTGACACCTGACTATTTCATATTAAACAACAGCGACATCATCCAACTTACAAACTTTCCAGATATTTTTCTTCTATTGTGTTCTCAGTCGTTGACAATGCTATCCAAAGAACACGAAACGTCGGGTTATTACATAAGTAAGTAAAATGTTTTCAAGAACCGAGAAAACCGTATTATAATCAAACGTTTTGATTTAATAAGGTCTGAGACAAGTTGCGCATGCCCTACAAGCAATATGTCGAACGAGGAATGTGGCCGTATTTGACATAACTTTCGTCAAGTCAGGTTACACATAATTAACATTCTGTTATATTGTACTGCACATCTATAAAAAAAAACCCTTATATTTTTCTAAAAAGGCTTATCGCCCCAATAAAAAAAAAAAGTTCAGAACAAAATAAGAGATGTCTAATTCCTGTAACGTCAGAGTTAAATACATAAATGTTTTAGAGGAATCTAACCAATCAGTATTTATTTACTGAACAACTGGTGGCGAACTGCAGAAGTTGGGTAGAAATATTTATGTGAATAGTAAAACACTATCATTGGCTAACGAAACAGTTATGACGACGAGGTTTACGAGTCTGTCATATTCAACAGCTATTGTCTATAAAATATAAAAATTTATCTCGGGCCGTTAATAGTAAAACACTTTACAAGACGAACAGGTACCACGTTATTGACATCAGCGTTTTATATTACATTACTGTATAACATCAAGATCATTATTCATTTACAAATAACTGTTTGTAAACATAAATATCCACGTTATTACTAGGCAGTACTTTAACTTTACTCCATTACCGTTGTCTTGTTTATAAGTCTAAAAGAACTTTTCTTTAAGAGTAATATAAAACATTTTTCTCTTATGAACAATTTCATTTTTAACTCAAATATTAAAATCCGGTTTTATACTTTCTAAGAGATTTCTATTTTATATATTATATATTTTATATATAACTAAATTAGTAACAAATATCTTTCTTACTGAAACTGTATAAAATATTATAACTACTGATAACAAACTCCTTTCTTATTGTAACTGTATAAAATATTATAACTACTGATAACAAACTCCTTTCTTATTGTAACTGTATAAAATATTATAACTACTGATAACAAACTCCTTTCTTACTGTAACTGTATAAAATATTATAACAACTGATAACAAACTCCTTTCTTATTGTAACTGTATAAAATATTATAACTACTGATAACAAACTCCTTTCTTATTGTAACTGTATAAAATATTATAACTACTGATAACAAACTCCTTTCTTACTGTAACTGTATAAAATATTATAACAACTGATAACAAACTCCTTTCTTATTGTAACTGTATAAAATATTATAACTACTGATAACAAACTCCTTTCTTATTGTAACTGTATAAAATATTATAACTACTGATAACAAACTCTTTCTTACTGTAACTGTATAAAATATTATAACTACTGATAACAAACTCCTTTCTTATTGTAACTGTATAAAATATTATAACAACTGATAACAAACTCCTTTCTTATTGTAACTGTATAAAATATTATAACTACTGATAACAAACTCCTTTCTTATTGTAACTGTATAAAATATTATAACTACTGATAACAAACTCCTTTCTTACTGTAACTGTATAAAATATTATAACTACTGATAACAAACTCCTTTCTTACTGTAACTGTATAAAATATTATAACTACTGATAACAAACTCCTTTCTTACTGTAACTGTATAAAATATTATAACAACTGATAACAAACTCCTTTCTTATTGTAACTGTATAAAATATTACAACTACTGATAACAAACTCCTTTCTTATTGTAACTGTATAAAATATTATAACTACTGATAACAAACTCCTTTCTTATTGTAACTGTATAAAATATTATAACTACTGATAACAAACTCCTTTCTTATTGTAACTGTATAAAATATTATAACAACTGACAACAAACTCCTTTCTTACTGTAACTGTATAAAATATTATAACAACTGATAACAAACTCCTTTCTTACTGTAACTGTATAAAATATTATAACTACTGATAACAAACTCCTTTCTTACTGTAACTGTATAAAATATTATAACTACTGATAACAAACTCCTTTCTTATTGTAACTGTATAAAATATTATAACTACTGATAACAAACTCCTTTCTTACTGTAACTGTATAAAATATTATAACTACTGATAACAAACTCCTTTCTTATTGTAACTGTATAAAATATTATAACTACTGATAACAAACTCCTTTCTTACTGTAACTGTATAAAATATTATAACTACTGATAACAAACTCCTTTCTTACTGTAACTGTATAAAATATTATAACTACTGATAACAAACTCCTTTCTTATTGTAACTGTATAAAATATTATAACTACTGATAACAAACTCCTTTCTTATTGTAACTGTATAAAATATTATAACTACTGATAACAAACTCCTTTCTTATTGTAACTGTATAAAATATTATAACTACTGATAACAAACTCCTTTCTTATTGTAACTGTATAAAATATTATAACTACTGATAACAAACTCCTTTCTTACTGTAACTGTATAAAATATTATAACTACTGATAACAAACTCCTTTCTTACTGTAACTGTATAAAATATTATAACTACTGATAACAAACTCCTTTCTTACTGTAACTGTATAAAATATTATAACTACTGATAACAAACTCCTTTCTTACTGTAACTGTATAAAATATTATAACTACTGATAACAAACTCCTTTCTTATTGTAACTGTATAAAATATTATAACTACTGATAACAAACTCCTTTCTTATTGTAACTGTATAAAATATTATAACTACTGATAACAAACTCCTTTCTTATTGTAACTGTATAAAATATTATAACTACTGATAACAAACTCCTTTCTTATTGTAACTGTATAAAATATTATAACTACTGATAACAAACTCCTTTCTTATTGTAACTGTATAAAATATTATAACAACTGACAACAAACTCCTTTCTTACTGTAACTGTATAAAATATTATAACAACTGATAACAAACTCCTTTCTTACTGTAACTGTATAAAATATTATAACTACTGATAACAAACTCCTTTCTTACTGTAACTGTATAAAATATTATAACTACTGATAACAAACTCCTTTCTTACTGTAACTGTATAAAATATTATAACTACTGATAACAAACTCCTTTCTTACTGTAACTGTATAAAATATTATAACTACTGATAACAAACTCCTTTCTTATTGTAACTGTATAAAATATTATAACTACTGATAACAAACTCCTTTCTTATTGTAACTGTATAAAATATTATAACTACTGATAACAAACTCCTTTCTTATTGTAACTGTATAAAATATTATAACTACTGATAACAAACTCCTTTCTTATTGTAACTGTATAAAATATTATAACTACTGATAACAAACTCCTTTCTTATTGTAACTGTATAAAATATTATAACTACTGATAACAAACTCCTTTCTTATTGTAACTGTATAAAATATTATAACTACTGATAACAAACTCCTTTCTTATTGTAACTGTATAAAATATTATAACTACTGATAACAAACTCCTTTCTTATTGTAACTGTATAAAATATTATAACTACTGATAACAAACTCCTTTCTTATTGTAACTGTATAAAATATTATAACTACTGATAACAAACTCCTTTCTTATTGTAACTGTATAAAATATTATAACTACTGATAACAAACTCCTTTCTTATTGTAACTGTATAAAATATTATAACTACTGATAACAAACTCCTTTCTTATTGTAACTGTATAAAATATTATAACTACTGATAACAAACTCCTTTCTTACTGTAACTGTATAAAATATTATAACTACTGATAACAAACTCCTTTCTTACTGTAACTGTATAAAATATTATAACAACTGATAACAAACTCCTTTCTTACTGTAACTGTATAAAATATTATAACTACTGATAACAAACTCCTTTCTTACTGTAACTGTATAAAATATTATAACTACTGATAACAAACTCCTTTCTTACTGTAACTGTATAAAATATTATAACTACTGATAACAAACTCCTTTCTTATTGTAACTGTATAAAATATTATAACTACTGATAACAAACTCCTTTCTTATTGTAACTGTATAAAATATTATAACTACTGATAACAAACTCCTTTCTTATTGTAACTGTATAAAATATTATAACTACTGATAACAAACTCCTTTCTTACTGTAACTGTATAAAATATTATAACTACTGATAACAAACTCCTTTCTTACTGTAACTGTATAAAATATTATAACAACTGATAACAAACTCCTTTCTTATTGTAACTGTATAAAATATTATAACTACTGATAACAAACTCCTTTCTTATTGTAACTGTATAAAATATTATAACTACTGATAACAAACTCCTTTCTTACTGTAACTGTATAAAATATTATAACTACTGATAACAAACTCCTTTCTTACTGTAACTGTATAAAATATTATAACTACTGATAACAAACTCCTTTCTTACTGTAACTGTATAAAATATTATAACTACTGATAACAAACTCCTTTCTTACTGTAACTGTATAAAATATTATAACTACTGATAACAAACTCCTTTCTTATTGTAACTGTATAAAATATTATAACTACTGATAACAAACTCCTTTCTTATTGTAACTGTATAAAATATTATAACAACTGATAACAAACTCCTTTCTTACTGTAACTGTATAAAATATTATAACAACTGATAACAAACTCCTTTCTTACTGTAACTGTATAAAATATTATAACTACTGATAACAAACTCCTTTCTTACTGTAACTGTATAAAATATTATAACTACTGATAACAAACTCCTTTCTTACTGTAACTGTATAAAATATTATAACTACTGATAACAAACTCCTTTCTTATTGTAACTGTATAAAATATTACAACTACTGATAACAAACTCCTTTCTTATTGTAACTGTATAAAATATTATAACTACTGATAACAAACTCCTTTCTTACTGTAACTGTATAAAATATTATAACTACTGATAACAAACTCCTTTCTTATTGTAACTGTATAAAATATTACAACTACTGATAACAAACTCCTTTCTTATTGTAACTGTATAAAATATTATAACTACTGATAACAAACTCCTTTCTTACTGTAACTGTATAAAATATTATAACTACTGATAACAAACTCCTTTCTTACTGTAACTGTATAAAATATTATAACTACTGATAACAAACTCCTTTCTTACTGTAACTGTATAAAATATTATAACTACTGATAACAAACTCCTTTCTTACTGTAACTGTATAAAATATTATAACTACTGATAACAAACTCCTTTCTTATTGTAACTGTATAAAATATTATAACTACTGATAACAAACTCCTTTCTTATTGTAACTGTATAAAATATTATAACTACTGATAACAAACTCCTTTCTTACTGTAACTGTATAAAATATTATAACTACTGATAACAAACTCCTTTCTTACTGTAACTGTATAAAATATTATAACTACTGATAACAAACTCCTTTCTTACTGTAACTGTATAAAATATTATAACTACTGATAACAAACTCCTTTCTTACTGTAACTGTATAAAATATTATAACTACTGATAACAAACTCCTTTCTTACTGTAACTGTATAAAATATTATAACTACTGATAACAAACTCCTTTCTTATTGTAACTGTATAAAATATTATAACTACTGATAACAAACTCCTTTCTTATTGTAACTGTATAAAATATTATAACTACTGATAACAAACTCCTTTCTTATTGTAACTGTATAAAATATTATAACTACTGATAACAAACTCCTTTCTTACTGTAACTGTATAAAATATTATAACTACTGATAACAAACTCCTTTCTTACTGTAACTGTATAAAATATTATAACTACTGATAACAAACTCCTTTCTTATTGTAACTGTATAAAATATTATAACTACTGATAACAAACTCCTTTCTTATTGTAACTGTATAAAATATTATAACTACTGATAACAAACTCCTTTCTTATTGTAACTGTATAAAATATTATAACTACTGATAACAAACTCCTTTCTTATTGTAACTGTATAAAATATTATAACTACTGATAACAAACTCCTTTCTTATTGTAACTGTATAAAATATTATAACTACTGATAACAAACTCCTTTCTTACTGTAACTGTATAAAATATTATAACTACTGATAACAAACTCCTTTCTTGTAACTGTAAAATATTATAACTACTGATAAAATTGTAACTGTATAAAATATTATAACTGATAACAAACTCCTTTCTTATTGTAACTGTATAAAATATTATAACTACTGATAACAAACTCCTTTCTTATTGTAACTGTATAAAATATTATAACTACTGATAACAAACTCCTTTCTTATTGTAACTGTATAAAATATTATAACTACTGATAACAAACTCCTTTCTTACTGTAACTGTATAAAATATTATAACTACTGATAACAAACTCCTTTCTTATTGTAACTGTATAAAATATTATAACTACTGATAACAAACTCCTTTCTTATTGTAACTGTATAAAATATTATAACTACTGATAACAAACTCCTTTCTTATTGTAACTGTATAAAATATTATAACTACTGATAACAAACTCCTTTCTTATTGTAACTGTATAAAATATTATAACTACTGATAACAAACTCCTTTCTTACTGTAACTGTATAAAATATTATAACTACTGATAACAAACTCCTTTCTTATTGTAACTGTATAAAATATTATAACTACTGATAACAAACTCCTTTCTTATTGTAACTGTATAAAATATTATAACTACTGATAACAAACTCCTTTCTTATTGTAACTGTATAAAATATTATAACTACTGATAACAAACTCCTTTCTTACTGTAACTGTATAAAATATTATAACTACTGATAACAAACTCCTTTCTTACTGTAACTGTATAAAATATTATAACTACTGATAACAAACTCCTTTCTTACTGTAACTGTATAAAATATTATAACTACTGATAACAAACTCCTTTCTTACTGTAACTGTATAAAATATTATAACTACTGATAACAAACTCCTTTCTTACTGTAACTGTATAAAATATTATAACTACTGATAACAAACTCCTTTCTTATTGTAACTGTATAAAATATTATAACTACTGATAACAAACTCCTTTCTTATTGTAACTGTATAAAATATTATAACTACTGATAACAAACTCCTTTCTTATTGTAACTGTATAAAATATTATAACTACTGATAACAAACTCCTTTCTTATTGTAACTGTATAAAATATTATAACTACTGATAACAAACTCCTTTCTTATTGTAACTGTATAAAATATTATAACTACTGATAACAAACTCCTTTCTTATTGTAACTGTATAAAATATTATAACTACTGATAACAAACTCCTTTCTTATTGTAACTGTATAAAATATTATAACTACTGATAACAAACTCCTTTCTTATTGTAACTGTATAAAATATTATAACTACTGATAACAAACTCCTTTCTTATTGTAACTGTATAAAATATTATAACTACTGATAACAAACTCCTTTCTTATTGTAACTGTATAAAATATTATAACTACTGATAACAAACTCCTTTCTTATTGTAACTGTATAAAATATTATAACAACTGATAACAAACTCCTTTCTTATTGTAACTGTATAAAATATTATAACTACTGATAACAAACTCCTTTCTTATTGTAACTGTATAAAATATTATAACTACTGATAACAAACTCCTTTCTTATTGTAACTGTATAAAATATTATAACTACTGATAACAAACTCCTTTCTTACTGTAACTGTATAAAATATTATAACTACTGATAACAAACTCCTTTCTTACTGTAACTGTATAAAATATTATAACTACTGATAACAAACTCCTTTCTTACTGTAACTGTATAAAATATTATAACTACTGATAACAAACTCCTTTCTTACTGTAACTGTATAAAATATTATAACTACTGATAACAAACTCCTTTCTTACTGTAACTGTATAAAATATTATAACTACTGATAACAAACTCCTTTCTTATTGTAACTGTATAAAATATTACAACTACTGATAACAAACTCCTTTCTTATTGTAACTGTATAAAATATTATAACTACTGATAACAAACTCCTTTCTTATTGTAACTGTATAAAATATTATAACTACTGATAACAAACTCCTTTCTTATTGTAACTGTATAAAATATTATAACTACTGATAACAAACTCCTTTCTTATTGTAACTGTATAAAATATTATAACTACTGATAACAAACTCCTTTCTTACTGTAACTGTATAAAATATTATAAACTGATAACAAACTCCTTTCTGTACTGTAACTGTATAAAATATTATAACTACTGATAACAAACTCCTTTCTTATTGTAACTGTATAAAATATTATAACTACTGATAACAAACTCCTTTCTTATTGTAACTGTATAAAATATTATAACTACTGATAACAAACTCCTTTCTTATTGTAACTGTATAAAATATTATAACTACTGATAACAAACTCCTTTCTTATTGTAACTGTATAAAATATTATAACTACTGATAACAAACTCCTTTCTTATTGTAACTGTATAAAATATTATAACAACTGATAACAAACTCCACTACTGATAACAAACTCCTTTCTTATTGTAACTGTATAAAATATTATAACTACTGATAACAAACTCCTTTCTTATTGTAACTGTATAAAATATTATAACTACTGATAACAAACTCCTTTCTTATTGTAACTGTATAAAATATTATAACTACTGATAACAAACTCCTTTCTTATTGTAACTGTATAAAATATTATAACTACTGATAACAAACTCCTTTCTTATTGTAACTGTATAAAATATTATAACTACTGATAACAAACTCCTTTCTTATTGTAACTGTATAAAATATTATAACTACTGATAACAAACTCCTTTCTTACTGTAACTGTATAAAATATTATAACTACTGATAACAAACTCCTTTCTTACTGTAACTGTATAAAATATTATAACAACTGATAACAAACTCCTTTCTTATTGTAACTGTATAAAATATTATAACTACTGATAACAAACTCCTTTCTTATTGTAACTGTATAAAATATTATAACTACTGATAACAAACTCCTTTCTTACTGTAACTGTATAAAATATTATAACTACTGATAACAAACTCCTTTCTTACTGTAACTGTATAAAATATTATAACTACTGATAACAAACTCCTTTCTTATTGTAACTGTATAAAATATTATAACTACTGATAACAAACTCCTTTCTTATTGTAACTGTATAAAATATTATAACTACTGATAACAAACTCCTTTCTTATTGTAACTGTATAAAATATTATAACTACTGATAACAAACTCCTTTCTTATTGTAACTGTATAAAATATTATAACTACTGATAACAAACTCCTTTCTTATTGTAACTGTATAAAATATTATAACTACTGATAACAAACTCCTTTCTTATTGTAACTGTATAAAATATTATAACTACTGATAACAAACTCCTTTCTTACTGTAACTGTATAAAATATTATAACAACTGATAACAAACTCCTTTCTTACTGTAACTGTATAAAATATTATAACTACTGATAACAAACTCCTTTCTTACTGTAACTGTATAAAATATTATAACTACTGATAACAAACTCCTTTCTTACTGTAACTGTATAAAATATTATAACTACTGATAACAAACTCCTTTCTTACTGTAACTGTATAAAATATTATAACTACTGATAACAAACTCCTTTCTTATTGTAACTGTATAAAATATTATAACTACTGATAACAAACTCCTTTCTTACTGTAACTGTATAAAATATTATAACTACTGATAACAAACTCCTTTCTTACTGTAACTGTATAAAATATTATAACTACTGATAACAAACTCCTTTCTTACTGTAACTGTATAAAATATTATAACTACTGATAACAAACTCCTTTCTTACTGTAACTGTATAAAATATTATAACTACTGATAACAAACTCCTTTCTTACTGTAACTGTATAAAATATTATAACTACTGATAACAAACTCCTTTCTTACTGTAACTGTATAAAATATTATAACTACTGATAACAAACTCCTTTCTTATTGTAACTGTATAAAATATTATAACTACTGATAACAAACTCCTTTCTTATTGTAACTGTATAAAATATTATAACTACTGATAACAAACTCCTTTCTTACTGTAACTGTATAAAATATTATAACTACTGATAACAAACTCCTTTCTTATTGTAACTGTATAAAATATTATAACTACTGATAACAAACTCCTTTCTTATTGTAACTGTATAAAATATTATAACTACTGATAACAAACTCCTTTCTTATTGTAACTGTATAAAATATTATAACTACTGATAACAAACTCCTTTCTTATTGTAACTGTATAAAATATTATAACTACTGATAACAAACTCCTTTCTTATTGTAACTGTATAAAATATTATAACTACTGATAACAAACTCCTTTCTTATTGTAACTGTATAAAATATTATAACTACTGATAACAAACTCCTTTCTTATTGTAACTGTATAAAATATTATAACTACTGATAACAAACTCCTTTCTTATTGTAACTGTATAAAATATTATAACTACTGATAACAAACTCCTTTCTTATTGTAACTGTATAAAATATTATAACTACTGATAACAAACTCCTTTCTTACTGTAACTGTATAAAATATTATAACTACTGATAACAAACTCCTTTCTTACTGTAACTGTATAAAATATTATAACTACTGATAACAAACTCCTTTCTTATTGTAACTGTATAAAATATTATAACTACTGATAACAAACTCCTTTCTTATTGTAACTGTATAAAATATTATAACTACTGATAACAAACTCCTTTCTTACTGTAACTGTATAAAATATTATAACTACTGATAACAAACTCCTTTCTTACTGTAACTGTATAAAATATTATAACTACTGATAACAAACTCCTTTCTTACTGTAACTGTATAAAATATTATAACTACTGATAACAAACTCCTTTCTTACTGTAACTGTATAAAATATTATAACTACTGATAACAAACTCCTTTCTTACTGTAACTGTATAAAATATTATAACTACTGATAACAAACTCCTTTCTTACTGTAACTGTATAAAATATTATAACTACTGATAACAAACTCCTTTCTTATTGTAACTGTATAAAATATTATAACTACTGATAACAAACTCCTTTCTTACTGTAACTGTATAAAATATTATAACTACTGATAACAAACTCCTTTCTTATTGTAACTGTATAAAATATTACAACTACTGATAACAAACTCCTTTCTTATTGTAACTGTATAAAATATTATAACTACTGATAACAAACTCCTTTCTTATTGTAACTGTATAAAATATTATAACTACTGATAACAAACTCCTTTCTTATTGTAACTGTATAAAATATTATAACTACTGATAACAAACTCCTTTCTTATTGTAACTGTATAAAATATTATAACTACTGATAACAAACTCCTTTCTTATTGTAACTGTATAAAATATTATAACAACTGATAACAAACTCCTTTCTTATTGTAACTGTATAAAATATTATAACTACTGATAACAAACTCCTTTCTTATTGTAACTGTATAAAATATTATAACTACTGATAACAAACTCCTTTCTTATTGTAACTGTATAAAATATTATAACTACTGATAACAAACTCCTTTCTTATTGTAACTGTATAAAATATTATAACTACTGATAACAAACTCCTTTCTTATTGTAACTGTATAAAATATTATAACTACTGATAACAAACTCCTTTCTTACTGTAACTGTATAAAATATTATAACAACTGATAACAAACTCCTTTCTTACTGTAACTGTATAAAATATTATAACAACTGACAACAAACTCCTTTCTTATTGTAACTGTATAAAATATTATAACTACTGATAACAAACTCCTTTCTTATTGTAACTGTATAAAATATTATAACTACTGATAACAAACTCCTTTCTTATTGTAACTGTATAAAATATTATAACTACTGATAACAAACTCCTTTCTTACTGTAACTGTATAAAATATTATAACTACTGATAACAAACTCCTTTCTTACTGTAACTGTATAAAATATTATAACTACTGATAACAAACTCCTTTCTTATTGTAACTGTATAAAATATTATAACTACTGATAACAAACTCCTTTCTTACTGTAACTGTATAAAATATTATAACTACTGATAACAAACTCCTTTCTTATTGTAACTGTATAAAATATTATAACTACTGATAACAAACTCCTTTCTTATTGTAACTGTATAAAATATTATAACTACTGATAACAAACTCCTTTCTTATTGTAACTGTATAAAATATTATAACTACTGATAACAAACTCCTTTCTTATTGTAACTGTATAAAATATTATAACTACTGATAACAAACTCCTTTCTTATTGTAACTGTATAAAATATTATAACTACTGATAACAAACTCCTTTCTTATTGTAACTGTATAAAATATTATAACTACTGATAACAAACTCCTTTCTTACTGTAACTGTATAAAATATTATAACTACTGATAACAAACTCCTTTCTTATTGTAACTGTATAAAATATTATAACTACTGATAACAAACTCCTTTCTTATTGTAACTGTATAAAATATTATAACTACTGATAACAAACTCCTTTCTTATTGTAACTGTATAAAATATTATAACTACTGATAACAAACTCCTTTCTTATTGTAACTGTATAAAATATTATAACTAACAAACTGATAACAAACTCCTTTCTTATTGTAACTGTATAAAATATTATAACTACTGATAACAAACTCCTTTCTTATTGTAACTGTATAAAATATTATAACTACTGATAACAAACTCCTTTCTTATTGTAACTGTATAAAATATTATAACTACTGATAACAAACTCCTTTCTTATTGTAACTGTATAAAATATTATAACTACTGATAACAAACTCCTTTCTTATTGTAACTGTATAAAATATTATAACAACTGATAACAAACTCCTTTCTTATTGTAACTGTATAAAATATTATAACTACTGATAACAAACTCCTTTCTTATTGTAACTGTATAAAATATTATAACTACTGATAACAAACTCCTTTCTTATTGTAACTGTATAAAATATTATAACTACTGATAACAAACTCCTTTCTTATTGTAACTGTATAAAATATTATAACTACTGATAACAAACTCCTTTCTTATTGTAACTGTATAAAATATTATAACTACTGATAACAAACTCCTTTCTTATTGTAACTGTATAAAATATTATAACTACTGATAACAAACTCCTTTCTTACTGTAACTGTATAAAATATTATAACTACTGATAACAAACTCCTTTCTTACTGTAACTGTATAAAATATTATAACAACTGATAACAAACTCCTTTCTTATTGTAACTGTATAAAATATTATAACAACTGATAACAAACTCCTTTCTTATTGTAACTGTATAAAATATTATAACTACTGATAACAAACTCCTTTCTTACTGTAACTGTATAAAATATTATAACTACTGATAACAAACTCCTTTCTTACTGTAACTGTATAAAATATTATAACTACTGATAACAAACTCCTTTCTTACTGTAACTGTATAAAATATTATAACTACTGATAACAAACTCCTTTCTTATTGTAACTGTATAAAATATTATAACTACTGATAACAAACTCCTTTCTTATTGTAACTGTATAAAATATTATAACTACTGATAACAAACTCCTTTCTTACTGTAACTGTATAAAATATTATAACTACTGATAACAAACTCCTTTCTTATTGTAACTGTATAAAATATTATAACTACTGATAACAAACTCCTTTCTTATTGTAACTGTATAAAATATTATAACTACTGATAACAAACTCCTTTCTTATTGTAACTGTATAAAATATTATAACTACTGATAACAAACTCCTTTCTTATTGTAACTGTATAAAATATTATAACTACTGATAACAAACTCCTTTCTTATTGTAACTGTATAATAATAATACTATAACAAACTCCTTTCTTATTGTAACTGTATAAAATATTACAAACTGATAACAAACTTTCTTATTGTAACTGTATAAAATATTATAACTACTGATAACAAACTCCTTTCTTATTGTAACTGTATAAAATATTATAACAACTGATAACAAACTCCTTTCTTATTGTAACTGTATAAAATATTATAACTACTGATAACAAACTCCTTTCTTATTGTAACTGTATAAAATATTATAACTACTGATAACAAACTCCTTTCTTACTGTAACTGTATAAAATATTATAACTACTGATAACAAACTCCTTTCTTACTGTAACTGTATAAAATATTATAACTACTGATAACAAACTCCTTTCTTATTGTAACTGTATAAAATATTATAACTACTGATAACAAACTGTAACTGTATAAAATATTATTCTTTCTTATTGTAACTGTATAAAATATTATAACTACTGATAACAAACTCCTTTCTTATTGTAACTGTATAAAATATTATAACTACTGATAACAAACTCCTTTCTTATTGTAACTGTATAAAATATTATAACTACTGATAACAAACTCCTTTCTTATTGTAACTGTATAAAATATTATAACTACTGATAACAAACTCCTTTCTTATTGTAACTGTATAAAATATTATAACTACTGATAACAAACTCCTTTCTTATTGTAACTGTATAAAATATTATAACTACTGATAACAAACTCCTTTCTTATTGTAACTGTATAAAATATTATAACTACTGATAACAAACTCCTTTCTTATTGTAACTGTATAAAATATTATAACTACTGATAACAAACTCCTTTCTTATTGTAACTGTATAAAATATTATAACTACTGATAACAAACTCCTTTCTTATTGTAACTGTATAAAATATTATAACTACTGATAACAAACTCCTTTCTTATTGTAACTGTATAAAATATTATAACTACTGATAACAAACTCCTTTCTTATTGTAACTGTATAAAATATTATAACTACTGATAACAAACTCCTTTCTTACTGTAACTGTATAAAATATTATAACAACTGATAACAAACTCCTTTCTTACTGTAACTGTATAAAATATTATAACAACTGACAACAAACTCCTTTCTTATTGTAACTGTATAAAATATTATAACTACTGATAACAAACTCCTTTCTTACTGTAACTGTATAAAATATTATAACTACTGATAACAAACTCCTTTCTTATTGTAACTGTATAAAATATTATAACTACTGATAACAAACTCCTTTCTTATTGTAACTGTATAAAATATTATAACTACTGATAACAAACTCCTTTCTTATTGTAACTGTATAAAATATTATAACTACTGATAACAAACTCCTTTCTTATTGTAACTGTATAAAATATTATAACTACTGATAACAAACTCCTTTCTTATTGTAACTGTATAAAATATTATAACTACTGATAACAAACTCCTTTCTTATTGTAACTGTATAAAATATTATAACTACTGATAACAAACTCCTTTCTTATTGTAACTGTATAAAATATTATAACTACTGATAACAAACTCCTTTCTTATTGTAACTGTATAAAATATTATAACTACTGATAACAAACTCCTTTCTTATTGTAACTGTATAAAATATTATAACTACTGATAACAAACTCCTTTCTTACTGTAACTGTATAAAATATTATAACAACTGATAACAAACTCCTTTCTTACTGTAACTGTATAAAATATTATAACTACTGATAACAAACTCCTTTCTTATTGTAACTGTATAAAATATTATAACTACTGATAACAAACTCCTTTCTTACTGTAACTGTATAAAATATTATAACTACTGATAACAAACTCCTTTCTTATTGTAACTGTATAAAATATTATAACTACTGATAACAAACTCCTTTCTTACTGTAACTGTATAAAATATTATAACTACTGATAACAAACTCCTTTCTTACTGTAACTGTATAAAATATTATAACTACTGATAACAAACTCCTTTCTTACTGTAACTGTATAAAATATTATAACTACTGATAACAAACTCCTTTCTTACTGTAACTGTATAAAATATTATAACTACTGATAACAAACTCCTTTCTTACTGTAACTGTATAAAATATTATAACTACTGATAACAAACTCCTTTCTTATTGTAACTGTATAAAATATTATAACTACTGATAACAAACTCCTTTCTTATTGTAACTGTATAAAATATTATAACTACTGATAACAAACTCCTTTCTTACTGTAACTGTATAAAATATTATAACTACTGATAACAAACTCCTTTCTTACTGTAACTGTATAAAATATTATAACAACTGATAACAAACTCCTTTCTTATTGTAACTGTATAAAATATTATAACTACTGATAACAAACTCCTTTCTTATTGTAACTGTATAAAATATTATAACTACTGATAACAAACTCCTTTCTTATTGTAACTGTATAAAATATTATAACTACTGATAACAAACTCCTTTCTTATTGTAACTGTATAAAATATTATAACTACTGATAACAAACTCCTTTCTTATTGTAACTGTATAAAATATTATAACTACTGATAACAAACTCCTTTCTTATTGTAACTGTATAAAATATTATAACTACTGATAACAAACTCCTTTCTTATTGTAACTGTATAAAATATTATAACTACTGATAACAAACTCCTTTCTTATTGTAACTGTATAAAATATTATAACTACTGATAACAAACTCCTTTCTTATTGTAACTGTATAAAATATTACAACTACTGATAACAAACTCCTTTCTTATTGTAACTGTATAAAATATTACAACTACTGATAACAAACTCCTTTCTTACTGTAACTGTATAAAATATTATAACTACTGATAACAAACTCCTTTCTTATTGTAACTGTATAAAATATTACAACTACTGATAACAAACTCCTTTCTTATTGTAACTGTATAAAATATTATAACTACTGATAACAAACTCCTTTCTTATTGTAACTGTATAAAATATTATAACTACTGATAACAAACTCCTTTCTTATTGTAACTGTATAAAATATTATAACTACTGATAACAAACTCCTTTCTTATTGTAACTGTATAAAATATTATAACTACTGATAACAAACTCCTTTCTTATTGTAACTGTATAAAATATTATAACAACTGATAACAAACTCCTTTCTTATTGTAACTGTATAAAATATTATAACTACTGATAACAAACTCCTTTCTTATTGTAACTGTATAAAATATTATAACTACTGATAACAAACTCCTTTCTTATTGTAACTGTATAAAATATTATAACTACTGATAACAAACTCCTTTCTTATTGTAACTGTATAAAATATTATAACTACTGATAACAAACTCCTTTCTTATTGTAACTGTATAAAATATTATAACTACTGATAACAAACTCCTTTCTTATTGTAACTGTATAAAATATTATAACTACTGATAACAAACTCCTTTCTTATTGTAACTGTATAAAATATTATAACTACTGATAACAAACTCCTTTCTTATTGTAACTGTATAAAATATTATAACTACTGATAACAAACTCCTTTCTTATTGTAACTGTATAAAATATTATAACTACTGATAACAAACTCCTTTCTTATTGTAACTGTATAAAATATTATAACTACTGATAACAAACTCCTTTCTTATTGTAACTGTATAAAATATTATAACTACTGATAACAAACTCCTTTCTTATTGTAACTGTATAAAATATTATAACTACTGATAACAAACTCCTTTCTTATTGTAACTGTATAAAATATTATAACTACTGATAACAAACTCCTTTCTTATTGTAACTGTATAAAATATTATAACAACTGATAACAAACTCCTTTCTTACTGTAACTGTATAAAATATTATAACTACTGATAACAAACTCCTTTCTTATTGTAACTGTATAAAATATTATAACTACTGATAACAAACTCCTTTCTTACTGTAACTGTATAAAATATTATAACTACTGATAACAAACTCCTTTCTTACTGTAACTGTATAAAATATTATAACTACTGATAACAAACTCCTTTCTTACTGTAACTGTATAAAATATTATAATTGTAACTGATAACAAACTCCTTTCTTACTGTAACTGTATAAAATATTATAACTACTGATAACAAACTCCTTTCTTACTGTAACTGTATAAAATATTATAACTACTGATAACAAACTCCTTTCTTATTGTAACTGTATAAAATATTATAACTACTGATAACAAACTCCTTTCTTATTGTAACTGTATAAAATATTATAACTACTGATAACAAACTCCTTTCTTATTGTAACTGTATAAAATATTATAACTACTGATAACAAACTCCTTTCTTATTGTAACTGTATAAAATATTATAACTACTGATAACAAACTCCTTTCTTATTGTAACTGTATAAAATATTATAACTACTGATAACAAACTCCTTTCTTATTGTAACTGTATAAAATATTATAACTACTGATAACAAACTCCTTTCTTATTGTAACTGTATAAAATATTATAACTACTGATAACAAACTCCTTTCTTATTGTAACTGTATAAAATATTATAACTACTGATAACAAACTCCTTTCTTATTGTAACTGTATAAAATATTATAACTACTGATAACAAACTCCTTTCTTATTGTAACTGTATAAAATATTATAACTACTGATAACAAACTCCTTTCTTATTGTAACTGTATAAAATATTATAACTACTGATAACAAACTCCTTTCTTATTGTAACTGTATAAAATATTATAACTACTGATAACAAACTCCTTTCTTATTGTAACTGTATAAAATATTATAACTACTGATAACAAACTCCTTTCTTATTGTAACTGTATAAAATATTATAACAACTGATAACAAACTCCTTTCTTATTGTAACTGTATAAAATATTATAACTACTGATAACAAACTCCTTTCTTATTGTAACTGTATAAAATATTATAACTACTGATAACAAACTCCTTTCTTACTGTAACTGTATAAAATATTATAACTACTGATAACAAACTCCTTTCTTATTGTAACTGTATAAAATATTACAACTACTGATAACAAACTCCTTTCTTATTGTAACTGTATAAAATATTATAACTACTGATAACAAACTCCTTTCTTATTGTAACTGTATAAAATATTATAACTACTGATAACAAACTCCTGATAACAAACTTCTTATTGTAACTGTATAAAATATTATAACTACTGATAACAAACTCCTTTCTTATTGTAACTGTATAAAATATTATAACTACTGATAACAAACTCCTTTCTTATTGTAACTGTATAAAATATTATAACTACTGATAACAAACTCCTTTCTTATTGTAACTGTATAAAATATTATAACTACTGATAACAAACTCCTTTCTTATTGTAACTGTATAAAATATTATAACTACTGATAACAAACTCCTTTCTTATTGTAACTGTATAAAATATTATAACAACTGATAACAAACTCCTTTCTTATTGTAACTGTATAAAATATTATAACTACTGATAACAAACTCCTTTCTTATTGTAACTGTATAAAATATTATAACTACTGATAACAAACTCCTTTCTTATTGTAACTGTATAAAATATTATAACTACTGATAACAAACTCCTTTCTTATTGTAACTGTATAAAATATTATAACTACTGATAACAAACTCCTTTCTTATTGTAACTGTATAAAATATTATAACTACTGATAACAAACTCCTTTCTTATTGTAACTGTATAAAATATTATAACTACTGATAACAAACTCCTTTCTTATTGTAACTGTATAAAATATTATAACTACTGATAACAAACTCCTTTCTTATTGTAACTGTATAAAATATTATAACTACTGATAACAAACTCCTTTCTTATTGTAACTGTATAAAATATTATAACTACTGATAACAAACTCCTTTCTTATTGTAACTGTATAAAATATTATAACTACTGATAACAAACTCCTTTCTTATTGTAACTGTATAAAATATTATAACTACTGATAACAAACTCCTTTCTTATTGTAACTGTATAAAATATTATAACAACTGATAACAAACTCCTTTCTTATTGTAACTGTATAAAATATTATAACAACTGATAACAAACTCCTTTCTTATTGTAACTGTATAAAATATTATAACTACTGATAACAAACTCCTTTCTTATTGTAACTGTATAAAATATTATAACAACTGATAACAAACTCCTTTCTTACTGTAACTGTATAAAATATTATAACTACTGATAACAAACTCCTTTCTTATTGTAACTGTATAAAATATTATAACTACTGATAACAAACTCCTTTCTTATTGTAACTGTATAAAATATTATAACTACTGATAACAAACTCCTTTCTTATTGTAACTGTATAAAATATTATAACTACTGATAACAAACTCCTTTCTTATTGTAACTGTATAAAATATTATAACTACTGATAACAAACTCCTTTCTTACTGTAACTGTATAAAATATTATAACTACTGATAACAAACTCCTTTCTTATTGTAACTGTATAAAATATTATAACTACTGATAACAAACTCCTTTCTTATTGTAACTGTATAAAATATTATAACTACTGATAACAAACTCCTTTCTTATTGTAACTGTATAAAATATTATAACTACTGATAACAAACTCCTTTCTTATTGTAACTGTATAAAATATTATAACTACTGATAACAAACTCCTTTCTTATTGTAACTGTATAAAATATTATAACTACTGATAACAAACTCCTTTCTTATTGTAACTGTATAAAATATTATAACTACTGATAACAAACTCCTTTCTTATTGTAACTGTATAAAATATTATAACTACTGATAACAAACTCCTTTCTTATTGTAACTGTATAAAATATTATAACTACTGATAACAAACTCCTTTCTTACTGTAACTGTATAAAATATTATAACAACTGATAACAAACTCCTTTCTTACTGTAACTGTATAAAATATTATAACAACTGACAACAAACTCCTTTCTTATTGTAACTGTATAAAATATTATAACTACTGATAACAAACTCCTTTCTTACTGTAACTGTATAAAATATTATAACTACTGATAACAAACTCCTTTCTTACTGTAACTGTATAAAATATTATAACTACTGATAACAAACTCCTTTCTTATTGTAACTGTATAAAATATTATAACTACTGATAACAAACTCCTTTCTTACTGTAACTGTATAAAATATTATAACTACTGATAACAAACTCCTTTCTTACTGTAACTGTATAAAATATTATAACTACTGATAACAAACTCCTTTCTTATTGTAACTGTATAAAATATTATAACTACTGATAACAAACTCCTTTCTTATTGTAACTGTATAAAATATTATAACTACTGATAACAAACTCCTTTCTTATTGTAACTGTATAAAATATTATAACTACTGATAACAAACTCCTTTCTTATTGTAACTGTATAAAATATTATAACTACTGATAACAAACTCCTTTCTTATTGTAACTGTATAAAATATTATAACTACTGATAACAAACTCCTTTCTTATTGTAACTGTATAAAATATTATAACTACTGATAACAAACTCCTTTCTTATTGTAACTGTATAAAATATTATAACTACTGATAACAAACTCCTTTCTTATTGTAACTGTATAAAATATTATAACTACTGATAACAAACTCCTTTCTTATTGTAACTGTATAAAATATTATAACTACTGATAACAAACTCCTTTCTTATTGTAACTGTATAAAATATTATAACTACTGATAACAAACTCCTTTCTTATTGTAACTGTATAAAATATTATAACTACTGATAACAAACTCCTTTCTTACTGTAACTGTATAAAATATTATAACTACTGATAACAAACTCCTTTCTTATTGTAACTGTATAAAATATTACAACTACTGATAACAAACTCCTTTCTTACTGTAACTGTATAAAATATTATAACTACTGATAACAAACTCCTTTCTTATTGTAACTGTATAAAATATTATAACTACTGATAACAAACTCCTTTCTTATTGTAACTGTATAAAATATTATAACTACTGATAACAAACTCCTTTCTTATTGTAACTGTATAAAATATTATAACTACTGATAACAAACTCCTTTCTTATTGTAACTGTATAAAATATTATAACTACTGATAACAAACTCCTTTCTTATTGTAACTGTATAAAATATTATAACTACTGATAACAAACTCCTTTCTTATTGTAACTGTATAAAATATTATAACTACTGATAACAAACTCCTTTCTTATTGTAACTGTATAAAATATTATAACTACTGATAACAAACTCCTTTCTTATTGTAACTGTATAAAATATTATAACTACTGATAACAAACTCCTTTCTTATTGTAACTGTATAAAATATTATAACTACTGATAACAAACTCCTTTCTTATTGTAACTGTATAAAATATTATAACTACTGATAACAAACTCCTTTCTTATTGTAACTGTATAAAATATTATAACTACTGATAACAAACTCCTTTCTTATTGTAACTGTATAAAATATTATAACTACTGATAACAAACTCCTTTCTTATTGTAACTGTATAAAATATTATAACTACTGATAACAAACTCCTTTCTTATTGTAACTGTATAAAATATTATAACTACTGATAACAAACTCCTTTCTTATTGTAACTGTATAAAATATTATAACTACTGATAACAAACTCCTTTCTTATTGTAACTGTATAAAATATTATAACTACTGATAACAAACTCCTTTCTTATTGTAACTGTATAAAATATTATAACTACTGATAACAAACTCCTTTCTTATTGTAACTGTATAAAATATTATAACAACTGATAACAAACTCCTTTCTTATTGTAACTGTATAAAATATTATAACTACTGATAACAAACTCCTTTCTTATTGTAACTGTATAAAATATTATAACTACTGATAACAAACTCCTTTCTTACTGTAACTGTATAAAATATTATAACAACTGATAACAAACTCCTTTCTTATTGTAACTGTATAAAATATTATAACTACTGATAACAAACTCCTTTCTTATTGTAACTGTATAAAATATTATAACTACTGATAACAAACTCCTTTCTTATTGTAACTGTATAAAATATTATAACTACTGATAACAAACTCCTTTCTTATTGTAACTGTATAAAATATTATAACTACTGATAACAAACTCCTTTCTTATTGTAACTGTATAAAATATTATAACTACTGATAACAAACTCCTTTCTTATTGTAACTGTATAAAATATTATAACTACTGATAACAAACTCCTTTCTTATTGTAACTGTATAAAATATTATAACTACTGATAACAAACTCCTTTCTTACTGTAACTGTATAAAATATTATAACTACTGATAACAAACTCCTTTCTTACTGTAACTGTATAAAATATTATAACTACTGATAACAAACTCCTTTCTTATTGTAACTGTATAAAATATTATAACTACTGATAACAAACTCCTTTCTTACTGTAACTGTATAAAATATTATAACTACTGATAACAAACTCCTTTCTTACTGTAACTGTATAAAATATTATAACTACTGATAACAAACTCCTTTCTTATTGTAACTGTATAAAATATTATAACTACTGATAACAAACTCCTTTCTTATTGTAACTGTATAAAATATTATAACTACTGATAACAAACTCCTTTCTTACTGTAACTGTATAAAATATTATAACTACTGATAACAAACTCCTTTCTTACTGTAACTGTATAAAATATTATAACTACTGATAACAAACTCCTTTCTTACTGTAACTGTATAAAATATTATAACTACTGATAACAAACTCCTTTCTTACTGTAACTGTATAAAATATTATAACTACTGATAACAAACTCCTTTCTTATTGTAACTGTATAAAATATTATAACTACTGATAACAAACTCCTTTCTTATTGTAACTGTATAAAATATTATAACTACTGATAACAAACTCCTTTCTTATTGTAACTGTATAAAATATTATAACTACTGATAACAAACTCCTTTCTTACTGTAACTGTATAAAATATTATAACTACTGATAACAAACTCCTTTCTTATTGTAACTGTATAAAATATTATAACTACTGATAACAAACTCCTTTCTTATTGTAACTGTATAAAATATTATAACTACTGATAACAAACTCCTTTCTTATTGTAACTGTATAAAATATTACAACTACTGATAACAAACTCCTTTCTTACTGTAACTGTATAAAATATTATAACTACTGATAACAAACTCCTTTCTTACTGTAACTGTATAAAATATTATAACTACTGATAACAAACTCCTTTCTTATTGTAACTGTATAAAATATTATAACTACTGATAACAAACTCCTTTCTTATTGTAACTGTATAAAATATTATAACTACTGATAACAAACTCCTTTCTTATTGTAACTGTATAAAATATTATAACTACTGATAACAAACTCCTTTCTTATTGTAACTGTATAAAATATTATAACTACTGATAACAAACTCCTTTCTTATTGTAACTGTATAAAATATTATAACTACTGATAACAAACTCCTTTCTTATTGTAACTGTATAAAATATTATAACTACTGATAACAAACTCCTTTCTTATTGTAACTGTATAAAATATTATAACTACTGATAACAAACTCCTTTCTTATTGTAACTGTATAAAATATTATAACTACTGATAACAAACTCCTTTCTTATTGTAACTGTATAAAATATTATAACTACTGATAACAAACTCCTTTCTTATTGTAACTGTATAAAATATTATAACTACTGATAACAAACTCCTTTCTTATTGTAACTGTATAAAATATTATAACTACTGATAACAAACTCCTTTCTTATTGTAACTGTATAAAATATTATAACTACTGATAACAAACTCCTTTCTTATTGTAACTGTATAAAATATTATAACTACTGATAACAAACTCCTTTCTTATTGTAACTGTATAAAATATTATAACTACTGATAACAAACTCCTTTCTTATTGTAACTGTATAAAATATTATAACTACTGATAACAAACTCCTTTCTTATTGTAACTGTATAAAATATTATAACTACTGATAACAAACTCCTTTCTTATTGTAACTGTATAAAATATTATAACTACTGATAACAAACTCCTTTCTTATTGTAACTGTATAAAATATTATAACTTACTGATAACAAACTCCTTTCTTACTGTAACTGTATAAAATATTATAACTACTGATAACAAACTCCTTTCTTATTGTAACTGTATAAAATATTATAACTACTGATAACAAACTCCTTTCTTATTGTAACTGTATAAAATATTATAACTACTGATAACAAACTCCTTTCTTATTGTAACTGTATAAAATATTATAACTACTGATAACAAACTCCTTTCTTATTGTAACTGTATAAAATATTATAACTACTGATAACAAACTCCTTTCTTATTGTAACTGTATAAAATATTATAACTACTGATAACAAACTCCTTTCTTATTGTAACTGTATAAAATATTATAACTACTGATAACAAACTCCTTTCTTATTGTAACTGTATAAAATATTATAACTACTGATAACAAACTCCTTTCTTATTGTAACTGTATAAAATATTATAACAACTGATAACAAACTCCTTTCTTATTGTAACTGTATAAAATATTATAACTACTGATAACAAACTCCTTTCTTATTGTAACTGTATAAAATATTATAACTACTGATAACAAACTCCTTTCTTATTGTAACTGTAACTGTATAAAATATTATAACTACTGATAACAAACTCCTTTCTTATTGTAACTGTATAAAATATTATAACAACTGATAACAAACTCCTTTCTTATTGTAACTGTATAAAATATTATAACAACTGATAACAAACTCCTTTCTTATTGTAACTGTATAAAATATTATAACTACTGATAACAAACTCCTTTCTTATTGTAACTGTATAAAATATTATAACTACTGATAACAAACTCCTTTCTTACTGTAACTGTATAAAATATTATAACTACTGATAACAAACTCCTTTCTTATTGTAACTGTATAAAATATTATAACTACTGATAACAAACTCCTTTCTTACTGTAACTGTATAAAATATTATAACTACTGATAACAAACTCCTTTCTTACTGTAACTGTATAAAATATTATAACTACTGATAACAAACTCCTTTCTTATTGTAACTGTATAAAATATTATAACTACTGATAACAAACTCCTTTCTTATTGTAACTGTATAAAATATTATAACTACTGATAACAAACTCCTTTCTTATTGTAACTGTATAAAATATTATAACTACTGATAACAAACTCCTTTCTTATTGTAACTGTATAAAATATTATAACTACTGATAACAAACTCCTTTCTTATTGTAACTGTATAAAATATTATAACTACTGATAACAAACTCCTTTCTTATTGTAACTGTATAAAATATTATAACTACTGATAACAAACTCCTTTCTTATTGTAACTGTATAAAATATTATAACAAACTGATAAACAAACTCTTATTTCTTATTGTAACTGTATAAAATATTATAACTACTGATAACAAACTCCTTTCTTATTGTAACTGTATAAAATATTATAACAACTGACAACAAACTCCTTTCTTACTGTAACTGTATAAAATATTATAACAACTGATAACAAACTCCTTTCTTACTGTAACTGTATAAAATATTATAACTACTGATAACAAACTCCTTTCTTACTGTAACTGTATAAAATATTATAACTACTGATAACAAACTCCTTTCTTACTGTAACTGTATAAAATATTATAACTACTGATAACAAACTCCTTTCTTACTGTAACTGTATAAAATATTATAACTACTGATAACAAACTCCTTTCTTATTGTAACTGTATAAAATATTATAACTACTGATAACAAACTCCTTTCTTATTGTAACTGTATAAAATATTATAACTACTGATAACAAACTCCTTTCTTATTGTAACTGTATAAAATATTATAACTACTGATAACAAACTCCTTTCTTATTGTAACTGTATAAAATATTATAACTACTGATAACAAACTCCTTTCTTATTGTAACTGTATAAAATATTATAACTACTGATAACAAACTCCTTTCTTATTGTAACTGTATAAAATATTATAACTACTGATAACAAACTCCTTTCTTATTGTAACTGTATAAAATATTATAACTACTGATAACAAACTCCTTTCTTATTGTAACTGTATAAAATATTATAACTACTGATAACAAACTCCTTTCTTATTGTAACTGTATAAAATATTATAACTACTGATAACAAACTCCTTTCTTATTGTAACTGTATAAAATATTATAACTACTGATAACAAACTCCTTTCTTATTGTAACTGTATAAAATATTATAACTACTGATAACAAACTCCTTTCTTATTGTAACTGTATAAAATATTATAACTACTGATAACAAACTCCTTTCTTATTGTAACTGTATAAAATATTATAACTACTGATAACAAACTCCTTTCTTATTGTAACTGTATAAAATATTATAACTACTGATAACAAACTCCTTTCTTATTGTAACTGTATAAAATATTATAACTACTGATAACAAACTCCTTTCTTATTGTAACTGTATAAAATATTATAACTACTGATAACAAACTCCTTTCTTATTGTAACTGTATAAAATATTATAACTACTGATAACAAACTCCTTTCTTATTGTAACTGTATAAAATATTATAACTACTGATAACAAACTCCTTTCTTATTGTAACTGTATAAAATATTATAACAACTGATAACAAACTCCTTTCTTATTGTAACTGTATAAAATATTATAACTACTGATAACAAACTCCTTTCTTATTGTAACTGTATAAAATATTATAACTACTGATAACAAACTCCTTTCTTATTGTAACTGTATAAAATATTATAACTACTGATAACAAACTCCTTTCTTATTGTAACTGTATAAATATTATAACAACTGATAACAAACAACTGATAACAAACTCCTTTCTTATTGTAACTGTATAAAATATTATAACTACTGATAACAAACTCCTTTCTTACTGTAACTGTATAAAATATTATAACTACTGATAACAAACTCCTTTCTTACTGTAACTGTATAAAATATTATAACTACTGATAACAAACTCCTTTCTTACTGTAACTGTATAAAATATTATAACTACTGATAACAAACTCCTTTCTTATTGTAACTGTATAAAATATTATAACTACTGATAACAAACTCCTTTCTTATTGTAACTGTATAAAATATTACAACTACTGATAACAAACTCCTTTCTTATTGTAACTGTATAAAATATTACAACTACTGATAACAAACTCCTTTCTTACTGTAACTGTATAAAATATTATAACTACTGATAACAAACTCCTTTCTTATTGTAACTGTATAAAATATTATAACTACTGATAACAAACTCCTTTCTTATTGTAACTGTATAAAATATTATAACTACTGATAACAAACTCCTTTCTTATTGTAACTGTATAAAATATTATAACTACTGATAACAAACTCCTTTCTTATTGTAACTGTATAAAATATTATAACAACTGATAACAAACTCCTTTCTTATTGTAACTGTATAAAATATTATAACTACTGATAACAAACTCCTTTCTTATTGTAACTGTATAAAATATTATAACTACTGATAACAAACTCCTTTCTTATTGTAACTGTATAAAATATTATAACTACTGATAACAAACTCCTTTCTTATTGTAACTGTATAAAATATTATAACTACTGATAACAAACTCCTTTCTTATTGTAACTGTATAAAATATTATAACTACTGATAACAAACTCCTTTCTTATTGTAACTGTATAAAATATTATAACTACTGATAACAAACTCCTTTCTTATTGTAACTGTATAAAATATTATAACTACTGATAACAAACTCCTTTCTTACTGTAACTGTATAAAATATTATAACTACTGATAACAAACTCCTTTCTTATTGTAACTGTATAAAATATTATAACTACTGATAACAAACTCCTTTCTTATTGTAACTGTATAAAATATTATAACTACTGATAACAAACTCCTTTCTTATTGTAACTGTATAAAATATTATAACTACTGATAACAAACTCCTTTCTTATTGTAACTGTATAAAATATTATAACTACTGATAACAAACTCCTTTCTTATTGTAACTGTATAAAATATTATAACTACTGATAACAAACTCCTTTCTTATTGTAACTGTATAAAATATTATAACTACTGATAACAAACTCCTTTCTTATTGTAACTGTATAAAATATTATAACTACTGATAACAAACTCCTTTCTTATTGTAACTGTATAAAATATTATAACTACTGATAACAAACTCCTTTCTTACTGTAACTGTATAAAATATTATAACAACTGATAACAAACTCCTTTCTTACTGTAACTGTATAAAATATTATAACTACTGATAACAAACTCCTTTCTTACTGTAACTGTATAAAATATTATAACTACTGATAACAAACTCCTTTCTTACTGTAACTGTATAAAATATTATAACTACTGATAACAAACTCCTTTCTTACTGTAACTGTATAAAATATTATAACTACTGATAACAAACTCCTTTCTTACTGTAACTGTATAAAATATTATAACTACTGATAACAAACTCCTTTCTTACTGTAACTGTATAAAATATTATAACTACTGATAACAAACTCCTTTCTTACTGTAACTGTATAAAATATTATAACTACTGATAACAAACTCCTTTCTTATTGTAACTGTATAAAATATTATAACTACTGATAACAAACTCCTTTCTTATTGTAACTGTATAAAATATTATAACTACTGATAACAAACTCCTTTCTTATTGTAACTGTATAAAATATTATAACTACTGATAACAAACTCCTTTCTTATTGTAACTGTATAAAATATTATAACTACTGATAACAAACTCCTTTCTTATTGTAACTGTATAAAATATTATAACTACTGATAACAAACTCCTTTCTTATTGTAACTGTATAAAATATTATAACTACTGATAACAAACTCCTTTCTTATTGTAACTGTATAAAATATTATAACTACTGATAACAAACTCCTTTCTTATTGTAACTGTATAAAATATTATAACTACTGATAACAAACTCCTTTCTTATTGTAACTGTATAAAATATTATAACTACTGATAACAAACTCCTTTCTTATTGTAACTGTATAAAATATTATAACTACTGATAACAAACTCCTTTCTTATTGTAACTGTATAAAATATTACAACTACTGATAACAAACTCCTTTCTTATTGTAACTGTATAAAATATTACAACTACTGATAACAAACTCCTTTCTTACTGTAACTGTATAAAATATTATAACTACTGATAACAAACTCCTTTCTTATTGTAACTGTATAAAATATTATAACTACTGATAACAAACTCCTTTCTTATTGTAACTGTATAAAATATTATAACTACTGATAACAAACTCCTTTCTTATTGTAACTGTATAAAATATTATAACAACTGATAACAAACTCCTTTCTTATTGTAACTGTATAAAATATTATAACTACTGATAACAAACTCCTTTCTTATTGTAACTGTATAAAATATTATAACTACTGATAACAAACTCCTTTCTTATTGTAACTGTATAAAATATTATAACTACTGATAACAAACTCCTTTCTTATTGTAACTGTATAAAATATTATAACTACTGATAACAAACTCCTTTCTTATTGTAACTGTATAAAATATTATAACTACTGATAACAAACTCCTTTCTTATTGTAACTGTATAAAATATTATAACTACTGATAACAAACTCCTTTCTTATTGTAACTGTATAAAATATTATAACTACTGATAACAAACTCCTTTCTTATTGTAACTGTATAAAATATTATAACTACTGATAACAAACTCCTTTCTTATTGTAACTGTATAAAATATTACAACTACTGATAACAAACTCCTTTCTTACTGTAACTGTATAAAATATTATAACTACTGATAACAAACTCCTTTCTTATTGTAACTGTATAAAATATTATAACTACTGATAACAAACTCCTTTCTTATTGTAACTGTATAAAATATTATAACTACTGATAACAAACTCCTTTCTTATTGTAACTGTATAAAATATTATAACTACTGATAACAAACTCCTTTCTTATTGTAACTGTATAAAATATTATAACTACTGATAACAAACTCCTTTCTTATTGTAACTGTATAAAATATTATAACTACTGATAACAAACTCCTTTCTTATTGTAACTGTATAAAATATTATAACTACTGATAACAAACTCCTTTCTTATTGTAACTGTATAAAATATTATAACAACTGATAACAAACTCCTTTCTTATTGTAACTGTATAAAATATTATAACTACTGATAACAAACTCCTTTCTTACTGTAACTGTATAAAATATTATAACTACTGATAACAAACTCCTTTCTTATTGTAACTGTATAAAATATTATAACTACTGATAACAAACTCCTTTCTTATTGTAACTGTATAAAATATTATAACTACTGATAACAAACTCCTTTCTTATTGTAACTGTATAAAATATTATAACTACTGATAACAAACTCCTTTCTTATTGTAACTGTATAAAATATTATAACTACTGATAACAAACTCCTTTCTTATTGTAACTGTATAAAATATTATAACTACTGATAACAAACTCCTTTCTTATTGTAACTGTATAAAATATTATAACTACTGATAACAAACTCCTTTCTTATTGTAACTGTATAAAATATTATAACTACTGATAACAAACTCCTTTCTTATTGTAACTGTATAAAATATTATAACTACTGATAACAAACTCCTTTCTTATTGTAACTGTATAAAATATTATAACTACTGATAACAAACTCCTTTCTTATTGTAACTGTATAAAATATTATAACTACTGATAACAAACTCCTTTCTTATTGTAACTGTATAAAATATTATAACTACTGATAACAAACTCCTTTCTTATTGTAACTGTATAAAATATTATAACTACTGATAACAAACTCCTTTCTTATTGTAACTGTATAAAATATTATAACAACTGATAACAAACTCCTTTCTTATTGTAACTGTATAAAATATTATAACTACTGATAACAAACTCCTTTCTTATTGTAACTGTATAAAATATTATAACTACTGATAACAAACTCCTTTCTTACTGTAACTGTATAAAATATTATAACTACTGATAACAAACTCCTTTCTTATTGTAACTGTATAAAATATTATAACTACTGATAACAAACTCCTTTCTTATTGTAACTGTATAAAATATTATAACTACTGATAACAAACTCCTTTCTTATTGTAACTGTATAAAATATTATAACTACTGATAACAAACTCCTTTCTTATTGTAACTGTATAAAATATTATAACAACTGATAACAAACTCCTTTCTTACTGTAACTGTATAAAATATTATAACTACTGATAACAAACTCCTTTCTTACTGTAACTGTATAAAATATTATAACTACTGATAACAAACTCCTTTCTTACTGTAACTGTATAAAATATTATAACTACTGATAACAAACTCCTTTCTTACTGTAACTGTATAAAATATTATAACTACTGATAACAAACTCCTTTCTTATTGTAACTGTATAAAATATTATAACTACTGATAACAAACTCCTTTCTTATTGTAACTGTATAAAATATTATAACTACTGATAACAAACTCCTTTCTTATTGTAACTGTATAAAATATTATAACTACTGATAACAAACTCCTTTCTTATTGTAACTGTATAAAATATTATAACTACTGATAACAAACTCCTTTCTTATTGTAACTGTATAAAATATTATAACTACTGATAACAAACTCCTTTCTTATTGTAACTGTATAAAATATTATAACTACTGATAACAAACTCCTTTCTTATTGTAACTGTATAAAATATTATAACTACTGATAACAAACTCCTTTCTTATTGTAACTGTATAAAATATTATAACTACTGATAACAAACTCCTTTCTTACTGTAACTGTATAAAATATTATAACTACTGATAACAAACTCCTTTCTTATTGTAACTGTATAAAATATTATAACTACTGATAACAAACTCCTTTCTTATTGTAACTGTATAAAATATTATAACTACTGATAACAAACTCCTTTCTTATTGTAACTGTATAAAATATTATAACTACTGATAACAAACTCCTTTCTTACTGTAACTGTATAAAATATTATAACTACTGATAACAAACTCCTTTCTTACTGTAACTGTATAAAATATTATAACTACTGATAACAAACTCCTTTCTTATTGTAACTGTATAAAATATTATAACTACTGATAACAAACTCCTTTCTTATTGTAACTGTATAAAATATTATAACTACTGATAACAAACTCCTTTCTTATTGTAACTGTATAAAATATTATAACTACTGATAACAAACTCCTTTCTTATTGTAACTGTATAAAATATTATAACTACTGATAACAAACTCCTTTCTTATTGTAACTGTATAAAATATTATAACTACTGATAACAAACTCCTTTCTTATTGTAACTGTATAAAATATTATAACAACTGATAACAAACTCCTTTCTTATTGTAACTGTATAAAATATTATAACTACTGATAACAAACTCCTTTCTTATTGTAACTGTATAAAATATTATAACTACTGATAACAAACTCCTTTCTTATTGTAACTGTATAAAATATTATAACTACTGATAACAAACTCCTTTCTTATTGTAACTGTATAAAATATTATAACAACTGATAACAAACTTTCTTATTGTAACTGTATAAAATATTATTACTGATAACAAACTCCTTTCTTATTGTAACTGTATAAAATATTATAACTACTGATAACAAACTCCTTTCTTATTGTAACTGTATAAAATATTATAACTACTGATAACAAACTCCTTTCTTGTAACTGTATAAAATATTATAACTACTGATAACAAACTCCTTTCTTATTGTAACTGTATAAAATATTACAACTACTGATAACAAACTCCTTTCTTATTGTAACTGTATAAAATATTATAACTACTGATAACAAACTCCTTTCTTATTGTAACTGTATAAAATATTATAACTACTGATAACAAACTCCTTTCTTATTGTAACTGTATAAAATATTATAACTACTGATAACAAACTCCTTTCTTATTGTAACTGTATAAAATATTATAACTACTGATAACAAACTCCTTTCTTATTGTAACTGTATAAAATATTATAACTACTGATAACAAACTCCTTTCTTATTGTAACTGTATAAAATATTATAACTACTGATAACAAACTCCTTTCTTATTGTAACTGTATAAAATATTATAACTACTGATAACAAACTCCTTTCTTATTGTAACTGTATAAAATATTATAACTACTGATAACAAACTCCTTTCTTATTGTAACTGTATAAAATATTATAACAACTGATAACAAACTCCTTTCTTATTGTAACTGTATAAAATATTATAACTACTGATAACAAACTCCTTTCTTATTGTAACTGTATAAAATATTATAACAACTGATAACAAACTCCTTTCTTACTGTAACTGTATAAAATATTATAACTACTGATAACAAACTCCTTTCTTACTGTAACTGTATAAAATATTATAACTACTGATAACAAACTCCTTTCTTACTGTAACTGTATAAAATATTATAACTACTGATAACAAACTCCTTTCTTATTGTAACTGTATAAAATATTACAACTACTGATAACAAACTCCTTTCTTATTGTAACTGTATAAAATATTATAACTACTGATAACAAACTCCTTTCTTATTGTAACTGTATAAAATATTATAACTACTGATAACAAACTCCTTTCTTATTGTAACTGTATAAAATATTATAACTACTGATAACAAACTCCTTTCTTATTGTAACTGTATAAAATATTATAACTACTGATAACAAACTCCTTTCTTATTGTAACTGTATAAAATATTATAACAACTGATAACAAACTCCTTTCTTATTGTAACTGTATAAAATATTATAACTACTGATAACAAACTCCTTTCTTATTGTAACTGTATAAAATATTATAACTACTGATAACAAACTCCTTTCTTATTGTAACTGTATAAAATATTATAACTACTGATAACAAACTCCTTTCTTACTGTAACTGTATAAAATATATAACTACTATAACTGTAACTGATAACAAACTCCTTTCTTACTGTAACTGTATAAAATATTATAACTACTGATAACAAACTCCTTTCTTACTGTAACTGTATAAAATATTATAACTACTGATAACAAACTCCTTTCTTACTGTAACTGTATAAAATATTATAACTACTGATAACAAACTCCTTTCTTACTGTAACTGTATAAAATATTATAACTACTGATAACAAACTCCTTTCTTATTGTAACTGTATAAAATATTATAACTACTGATAACAAACTCCTTTCTTATTGTAACTGTATAAAATATTATAACTACTGATAACAAACTCCTTTCTTATTGTAACTGTATAAAATATTATAACTACTGATAACAAACTCCTTTCTTATTGTAACTGTATAAAATATTATAACTACTGATAACAAACTCCTTTCTTATTGTAACTGTATAAAATATTATAACTACTGATAACAAACTCCTTTCTTATTGTAACTGTATAAAATATTATAACTACTGATAACAAACTCCTTTCTTATTGTAACTGTATAAAATATTATAACAACTGATAACAAACTCCTTTCTTATTGTAACTGTATAAAATATTATAACAACTGACAACAAACTCCTTTCTTATTGTAACTGTATAAAATATTATAACAACTGATAACAAACTCCTTTCTTATTGTAACTGTATAAAATATTATAACTACTGATAACAAACTCCTTTCTTACTGTAACTGTATAAAATATTATAACTACTGATAACAAACTCCTTTCTTACTGTAACTGTATAAAATATTATAACTACTGATAACAAACTCCTTTCTTATTGTAACTGTATAAAATATTATAACAACTGATAACAAACTCCTTTCTTACTGTAACTGTATAAAATATTATAACTACTGATAACAAACTCCTTTCTTACTGTAACTGTATAAAATATTATAACTACTGATAACAAACTCCTTTCTTACTGTAACTGTATAAAATATTATAACTACTGATAACAAACTCCTTTCTTACTGTAACTGTATAAAATATTATAACTACTGATAACAAACTCCTTTCTTACTGTAACTGTATAAAATATTATAACTACTGATAACAAACTCCTTTCTTATTGTAACTGTATAAAATATTATAACTACTGATAACAAACTCCTTTCTTACTGTAACTGTATAAAATATTATAACTACTGATAACAAACTCCTTTCTTATTGTAACTGTATAAAATATTACAACTACTGATAACAAACTCCTTTCTTATTGTAACTGTATAAAATATTATAACTACTGATAACAAACTCCTTTCTTATTGTAACTGTATAAAATATTATAACTACTGATAACAAACTCCTTTCTTACTGTAACTGTATAAAATATTATAACAACTGATAACAAACTCCTTTCTTACTGTAACTGTATAAAATATTATAACTACTGATAACAAACTCCTTTCTTACTGTAACTGTATAAAATATTATAACTACTGATAACAAACTCCTTTCTTATTGTAACTGTATAAAATATTATAACTACTGATAACAAAC
Organism: Tachypleus tridentatus; assembly: GCF_004210375.1. Taxonomy (NCBI): domain Eukaryota; kingdom Metazoa; phylum Arthropoda; class Merostomata; order Xiphosura; family Limulidae; genus Tachypleus; species Tachypleus tridentatus. The sequence goes on from NC_134827.1 coordinate 31,898,158, forward strand.
TCCTTTCTTACTGTAACTGTATAAAATATTATAACTACTGATAACAAACTCCTTTCTTATTGTAACTGTATAAAATATTATAACTACTGATAACAAACTCCTTTTCTTACTGTAACTGTATAAAATATTATAACTACTGATAACAAAC